>NC_047522.1:22035333-22246422 GCF_902827115.2 Pseudochaenichthys georgianus
CAGTCCAAAAACTAAGATATTATATGTTCAAGAGCCCCCATTTGAGAAGCTAGAGCAACTGATTGACATGTTGTAATATTTATTTGATACCTGTGGATAATTATCATCCGACTTTTAGTGTCTTTAAGCTTTTGTTTTGTTTTTTTCCGGCCCACGACTGATTCTCTCTCGGCTCTCGTTTAATGTTAGGTCGCAACTTTAAAAAATAAAATCAAACGATCTTGCAGCACTAAACATAACACAGAAAAATAAGTTGTTAAAAGTCAACATCTTGAAGAATTTAGCAGCTCAAGAGCCAAAAGCTGGCGTCGAGCGAAAGAGAGGGACTTGCATTCATTAGTCGGAGACTCCAAACTGCATTGGCCGAATGAATGAAGCATCTGTTGATTCACAGACTCCTTTATTGACTAATCCTTACAGGTCTGTTGTGCTGGAGTTCATCATCATGTCGTGAGAATTAACAATCTCAAATTGTTTACACACACCATAATATGCAATCAAAGCGTAGCAGCGCGATGTGTGGCGAGGCTAACCGCACATTTCCGTCGCCCTGCTGCGTCGCTCATTTTCAATAAATGTGCCAGGCAGCCAAACATTTTCACTGTTGCCATTAGAAGAGTTTCCATTCTCTCTCTCTGTGTGTGTGTGTGTGTGTGTGTGGTGTGTGTGTGTGTGTGTGTGTGTGTGTGTGTGTGTGTGTGTGTGTGTGTGTGTGTGTGTGTGTGTGTGTGTGTGTGTGTGTGTGTGTGTGTGTGTGTGTGTGTGTGTGTGTGTGTGTGTGTGTGTGTGTGTGTGTGTTGTGTGTGTGTGTGTGTGTGTGTGTGTGTGTGTGTGTGTGTGTGTGTGTGTGTGTGTGTGTGTGTGTGTGTGTTCTCATCTCATCCATTGCCTCCAGGACAAGTATGTATGAGAAAGTTTTGAGCTCCATCGTTGCAGAATATGCCCTTTAAGTGTGTGCATGTTCAGCGAAATGCATGTATACGATATAGAGACGAAGAGGGGGGGGGGGGGGGTTTTGCAGGACCCCCTCCTCCTGACGGGAAGTTGTTAGTTTAACCTGACAGGAAATTTGGAAAAACTTGGCAGTAAGCGACCAGGCAGAGAGGAAAGCTCCCCTCTCTGCATTAACTGTTAATAGACTGTCCATTACCCTCTCCATTTCTCCCCATGCATACTGCCCCCATAATAAAACCCTCCATCTCACACACTCCTCGATATATATTTCCCCCCCCTCCTCTTACTGCCTCTCATTAGTCGCTCTTTGTCCTGACTCCTGAATGCAGACAGTGTGTGTGTCCCGCTCTACCTGTATCGGTTACACCTGAGCGGGAAGGTTCCGGGCTCGGGTTACGGCCCGCAGAATGAGGCGTCCCTTTGATGGGCGCTGGCTGGATGCAGGCGGAGGGTCAGCGTAGGATGGGGGCTGGCGGAAAAGAAAGGCTTTATTTGTGTCTGGAGTTTGGCAGCTGAGGGTACCGGGGTGGTGTTTCCTTAATGGCCGCCTGTTTGTGTACGTGTGTGTGTGTATACACGTGAGCGGGGTTACTTCAGAAAAGTAGTCCCCAAACCCTGCAAAGAAGATAGCTTATGAATCAAGATCGGCTGTTTGGATGCTCGGTGTATGTTTCCAAGCTTTGTGAGAATTCGTTTTATTTTGTTTAAGGTACCAAGTCTTTAAATGACCCTCTGACCTTCGTCTTTGTGTTTCCTATTTCCTTCTGACCTCTGTGTTGCAAGGTAAAGCCCTCTCATTTTCAATAATAGTTATCTTTTAGTAACTGTTTGCACGAAGAAATGTCAACCCCTCGCCTGGGTTGTGTTTCTTTAATGGCCGCCTGTTTGTGTACGTGTGTGTATACAAGTAGCTTATGAATCAGGATCGGCTGTTTAGACGCTTGATGTATGTTTCCAAGTTTTGCTAGCTTTGTGTGTTTGTTTCAAAGTGGTCTATGCTGTTTGTTTTAAACGTACCAACTCTGTGAGGGACCCTCTGACCCTCCCCTGCGTGTGTTTCAGGGGGTAGTGTATGGAAGATGTCTGGAAAGCGAGACTGGACTCCGTGGATGAAAAAGAGAAGGGCTCCAGTGTTGTGCGCTCTGGGTGCAGTGTTGCTGTGCTGCCTGCAGGGCGGCGCCTGTCTATCTGGTGAGTACACAAGCTGACAACCTGCAGAAATGATCCGTCAGTGGGCTTTCTGGCTGTTTATCACTGACTCTCTGTATGAATGCCTTGTATTCGCTTTTCCAAACACCTGGTGCAGGGTAAGTCTTGCCAAGAACAAAATCTCCTGACAGTCTCAGTTAGGGAGGAGGGGGGGGGTATACGTGCGTTGGCAGCAGAAACAGCACTTTATTTGAAATGAACTGAAGAAGTGGGTAGTTTGAGACGTACCAGCCAACATTAATGAACTGAGACAGAAAAGAAGTACTGTGCTGCGGCGATTTGAGCACTAAGTGAGTAATACATCATAAATGAAATGGTTCCAGGTTCGCCAAATGCTAGAATAAGCTTCTTTCTTACTACATATTAAGACTTATTGATAATGTTATCCAACGGAAATCCAAGGTGTTGCATTGCTGGAAACATTTGACTATATGCTGATTGGCAAATAAATACATTATGTCATTCTGACCTCTCTGCTGCATTTTAAGGCCCGTTATTGAATAGTACATGGAAAGGACATTAATGGACAACTTTTTGGATGATTCGTTGATAGAAAAGTATTTTTTTTAAACAAAATGCCCAAATTTGATAGCTACAAAGTTTTCAGATCAGGAGAATTTGCGGCCCTCTTAATATGTGTGGGGACTTGTTAATGTCAGAAGATGTTCCTCAGTGTCACACTGCTAGCCACGTGGAAATGTCTTTAAATTCTGCTTTAGGAATAAAATAAGTGTCCCGTGCTTTTCTTAAATGTGCTTGCTGACCGAACCCTTTTCCTTTTTAGACGAGGTGCCATTCTTCACTGAGGAGCCCATGTCCGTGGTGCAGAAGCTGGGCGGCAGCGTGAATCTCCGCTGCAGCGCCCGGCCGACCTCCGCCAACATCAGCTGGCGTCTGAACGGCATGGAGCTGCTGGACGGGTATCTGGGTTGTGGTTCTGGGCCCCAACAGCCTGACATCCCCACCCTGTCCAACCTGGACGGTGGGCAGATATCAGTGTGTGGCCCAGCACCAACGCCCCGGGTACCCTGGCTAGCGTTTCTGCTAACGTCACCGCTGCCAGTGAAGTAGCCGCCCACACAAAGAGAGACAAACAAACACACACAGAGGCCCCTTTCTGGTTAGTCAGCATCCTGAGACGTAAGGTTCCTGGATTAAAACAAAAACAGTGAAGAAGCTGTATTTGTTACAACTCTGTCAAGTTTTCCACTGCTGAGCGTCTAATCTTCACCAACTCCACTTCTGACCATACACACATTGATGGCAACACTCACTGGTTGTCAGAGATGGCAAAAGTACACACATCCTTTACTCAAGTAGAAGTACAGTTACTCGTGTTTAAAAATACTCTGGTGAAAGTAGAAGTACTGACTAAACTTCTTTACTCAAGTCAAAGTAAAGAGGCTTTGAAATGTACTTCATTAAAAAGTACCCATAGCTAGCAGCTGCTTTAAAGAGTACCTGACCTCCCTTTATATTAATAGAACAATAATGTCATTGTTAGCTAATGAATGTTTCCATGCTGAACAACGGCAACATGACAACGTTTCCATTGGTCCCTCTTCTTTAGAGAAGACCAGGAAGTGATGGATACACGGATCGTGTTCCAACCAATAGGCACGCAGTGACTCTAAAGAATAATGATCACGCACCAACACACATTCAGACTAAAGGAACCAGCTGTTTGAAAATGAGAGAAGTAGAAAGTACAGGTATTTGAGTTCAACATGTGAGAAGTAGAAAGTACAGGTATTTGAGTTCAACATGTAAGAAGTAGAAAGTACAGGTATTTGAGTTCAACATGTGAGAAGTAGAAAGTACAGGTATTTGAGTTCAACATGTGAGAAGTAGAAAGTACAGGTATTGGGTTCAACATGTAAGAAGTAGAAAGTACAGGTATTTGAGTTCAACATGTGAGAAGTAGAAAGTACAGGTATTTGGGTTCAACATGTAAGAAGTAGAAAGTACAGGTATTTGAGTTCAACATGTAAGAAGTAGAAAGTACAGGTATTTGTGTTCAACATGTAAGAAGTAGAAAGTACAGGTATTTGTGTTCAACATGTAAGAAGTAGAAAGTACAGGTATTTGGGTTCAACATGTAAGAAGTAGAAAGTACAGGTATTTGAGTTCAACATGTAAGAAGTAGAAAGTACAGGTATTTGTGTTCAACATGTAAGAAGTAGAAAGTACAGGTATTTGTGTTCAACATGTAAGAAGTAGAAAGTACAGGTATTTGAGTTCAACATGTAAGACGTAGAAAGTACAGGTATTTGAGTTCAACATGTGAGAAGTAGAAAGTACAGGTATTTGAGTTCAACATGTGAGAAGTAGAAAGTACAGGTATTTGAGTTCAACATGTAAGAAGTAGAAAGTACAGGTATTTGAGTTCAACATGAGAGAAGTAGAAAGTACAGGTATTTGAGTTCAACATGTAAGAAGTAGAAAGTACAGGTATTTGAGTTCAACATGTGAGAAGTAGAAAGTACAGGTATTTGAGTTCAACATGTAAGAAGTAGAAAGTACAGGTATTTGAGTTCAACATGAGAGAAGTAGAAAGTACAGGTATTTGAGTTCAACATGTGAGAAGTAGAAAGTACAGGTATTTGTGTTCAACATGTAAGAAGTAGAAAGTACAGGTATTTGAGTTCAACATGTAAGAAGTAGAAAGTACAGGTATTTGTGTTCAACATGTGAGAAGTAGAAAGTACAGGTATTTGTGTTTAACATGTAAGAAGTCAAAGTAAAAAGTCGTCAGAAAAATAAGTAGTGGCGTAAAGTACTGATACCAGAAAAATGTACTTAAGTACAGAAACAAAGTATTTGTACTCCACTACTCCCCACCTCTGGTGATTGTTGAGTCTGTGTAACAACAGCTGCTTTAATGCACTGCCATTGATCTAATGAAGTTATTCTCAGCTGCGGACACTTCACTGCTCTGCTCCGAGTGTGTGTTATATTTGATATGCATCCTGGGACTGAGCAGGGGCCCGAAAGCTGTGTAACTTGAGCCAGAGGAATGGAGGGGACCCAGGGGCCGGTCAGAGCTGGAAGAGGGGACTCCAGCCTGGGGGCCCCCTGCTTCCATCGGCCCCTCTGCTCCACACAACACCACATTCCTCTCCACAGGGCCCGACAGCAGGGCTCGGCAGAAATGATGGCCCCGTAATTGGGTAAAGGGCTGGGGGGAGATAAGAGAGGGGGTGGATGGACTCAGTAGAACACACCATTAGGTTTAAACACTGATGTAAAGTACTTAGGTACAATTGGGAGGTACTTGTACTTTACTTGAAGGGTTCAATTAGTGGTACTTTGTACTTCTACCCCACTACAATTAAATGGTGTACTTTTACTCCACTACATGTATTTAATACCTTTAGTTACTTCACAGATCTGGATGAATGGTGTGAAATATAATCAAGTGTTAAATCAGTCTTTAGTTCCACCTGGAGTGAATCCACCAGCTACCCTGCAGTCTACAAAGTACTTCAGACTAGCTGCAGCTTTGAGAACACTTTCATGATCAATCATTATAAAACATATCATATTATTCTGAAATGGACCAATCTGCACAACGACTACTTTTACTGTCGCTACTTTCACTATATTTTGCTGCTGATACTTTGCTAATATTTTTGATGATATGGCTTTGACTTGTAACCGAGTATTCCTACACTCTGGCACTTCTACTTTTACTGAAGTACAATATCTCAGTACTTCCACCACCTCTGGGTACAAACAGTGTGCTATTAGCTGTATTGTTTTACATTTAGAGATGTGATGTATGAGGCTGGAGAAACTGGAGGAGTTTTAGACCAGTCGAGACAAGATCCTCACACAAGATGAGACGTGATGTCTCCTTTACCCTCCACACACACACACACACACACACACACACACACACACACTCACACACACATTTCTCCTCCTTTTTGCACATTTATCACTCCCCACCCTGTCACTTTCTCTGCTCTCTTGCCTCCTTTCATTATCTTTAACTTCCCCCCTCTCTTTTGTCATCTCCGTGTTTTTATTATTTGATTTCTGTTTTCCACCGAGGCAGTTAAAGTTATTGATAGTGGATGAATCATGTTGAGATAACCACATGTGGAGCCAGACTGTGTGTCCCGCCTCCCCCTAAAATCCTCTAATTTAATAACGGTCTCTCCTCGGCCACCCCCAAACTGCCTAAGGGACTGCTCCGCGGGGACTGTGTACGTGCCTGCTTTTCCACTCTCTAGTTGTGCGCACATGTTTTTTGTGTGATGGGGATGGGTTGATTCCAGACCCTCTTTGCTCTTTTGGCATAAGTTAAAAGCGCCTCGAATTCTTGTGCAGACTCCCCTTCGTCACTGCAGAAAACAGAGACATGTATCTGCGCAACATGTTGCACAAACATGTTGTAATTCAGACACACACACACACACACACACACACACACACACACACACACACACACACACACACACACACACACACACACACACACACACACACACACACACACACACACCACCTCTCACTGCTACACATATAGATGATGAATCTCTCTACAGAAATATTTGAGGTCTGCCTTTTGCCAAGCAGCGCTGGTGCGGGAGGTCTACTTTACTTTATGAATACCATCAATCCTACATCCCTGCAGGATACACACACACGTGCACGCTCACATGCACGCACACACACCTGAGAGGCACCCATGCGGGGTTCTTCCTGTGAAGAATGTGGTGGGGGGGTTAAAAGGTGTAACTGGAGGAATTTGGTAGGAGGAGGAGGAGGAGGAGGAGGATGATGGTGGTGGGATGGGGAGATATGAGGGAGGGGGGGGGGGGGGTGGCTGTAAAAACAGCATCTGATTGATTTAGCAAATGGAGCGCCACAAGGTCCCTCTTTAAGGCTTTTCACACACACACACACACACACACACACACACACACACACACACACACACACACACACACACACACACACACTGCTTAGCATGACATGTCTCGGCTGGGATTCTCATCTTTCAGAATAAGAGCTGAAACAGAGTTGTGTTTAAGTGTGTGTGTTTTTGTGTCTTTGACACACACACACACACACACACACACACACACACACACACACACACACACACACACACACACACACACAACACACACACACACACACACACACACACACACACACACACACACACACACACAGAGAGGAACAGGGTGAATAAATCAGTGACCTGCAGTGTTTGCTCAGCGCTTTGAGTAAATCACCACGGCGTCGCTATCAGTAGATACCGGGCCCTTGACTAAACTGTCCTTATTGAATTAGAGCTGTATACAAAGCCCCCGTCAGCTGACTGTATACCAGAGAGGGGACCGCTCCAAGAAAAGCACCCCGGTTATTACCTCTGGAAAGAATGGAGAGTGGCCGTGTTTGTTAGGAGTAAATCAACAGAGGCTGGTTTAATTCCTGCAGAAGTTTTATTTATCTTTCATTTCACTGCTTTACTCATGACACATTTCTCCACTTTGTTTTCCCCCTGCTCCCTTCAGTCTCATTTTACTTTTCCTCGGCTACAAATCTGAAATGGCAGCACCCCCCGCCCCCCCCCCTGCTGACATTATTTTTTTCCGCCCTCTTAAGAGCAGAGTTTAGCCGTTTCCTCCCGAACCCAAACTGGATATCTTTCTTTGAAACCCTATAGGATGGACACCTCTCAACTTTGACCTCGTGGCCAGGCCTCGGGCCGCTCAGGGGGGGGGGTTTAGGAGGTCAGAGGTCACATGAGTGTCTGTGCTGTCCAGACTGAGAGTCTGCGGGACACAGTCGCAGCACATGGCCCCAGTAATCCCACTCCACCCATTTCCCACAGAATCTGAACCCAGTCTTGGTGTAATGTTTGACGGGATTAATGACACCTCCTCCAAAGTTACAGACACCACTTTCAGGCTTACCCAAAAGTGACGTGAACTGACAGAAAACAGAACATCTGATAAAGGAAATCATGTTATTAGAAGCGCTGGGAAATATATTACTTAATGGAGGGTTTCCTTCAAAGACATTGATTTGGGAATGTGGTTAAGACACAAAGGGGGAATTCGGAGCGACGCCCACAAAGCAGTTTCTTATTGCTCCGTTTATTGTGGTCGTCTCCCGCTAAATGTGTCGTTACACTGTGTATTAAAGATGAAGAATGGCGACAGCGCTGACTTCCCCCTCGCCTGTGTGTGTTTTCCAGAGCTGCGGGACTTCGAGCCCGACGACCAGCGCGACATCGAGGTGGACGAAGGCAACACGGCGGTCATCGTGTGTCACCTCCCCGAGAGCCAGCCCAAAGCGCAGGTCCGATACAGCGTCAAACAGGAGTGGCTGGAGACTTCCAAAGGTACCGGATCGTCGGCAATCTGTCTCCACTTCCCTCTTAATTCTCATACTATCTTCCTAGTTTACTGGAATGCCATAATCCTGCTATCAGGCCCATTATAAAAGCAGCGATAAGGGCATTATCTGGACAATGTTGAAACATGGGAATGCAGTTGTTTATTTGTTGAAACTATTTAGAAGAAAAGCTCCAGTGGTTTGTGGCTGGTATGCTGATGATGCCTGGGAGCTGTAGGTACTGATATCTGCAGTTTATCTGTGAGGAAATGAAAACCACATTGACGAGCACTCGGTGATTGGGGCTCAGACTCCAGGGCGCCATCTTGTGGTCTCCACTGGCAGTACTAACGCTTGAGTGGCACACAGTACTTATAATAGAGTTTCACAATATGCACTCAATTGTTCTGCGGTTCCTCTTTGTCATATTTTCTTGCATGTATTTCCACATGAAGAGAAGTATGATGAATATAATTACATGTTATAGTACATTGCTTTCCCAGCTGTTAATCTGCCTCACCACCCTGCATTTTTGTGTGTACAATATTTTATTGTATTGTTTTCTTTGCAATTGTGACATATATAAATAAAGCTCCTGAAGAATTACAAAACACCCTCAACACCAGGCCAAGACACACTTAAGCATTTCATGTAACGGCTGCTTTAACGATGAGTATCCGTTATCAAAACAGTTCGTAATTTCTCTTTTTTATATATATCTTTTTAAATGAGAAATGCATTAACATTGCCAAAGATCGAGACAATCATATTGGATATTTTTTACAGACCATTTTCCTGATATAAATAGCTGTAATCATGCATTTTAGTGCATTGCGGGATTATTATGGACATTTCAGTCGTGCTTACTTTTGGTTTTACTTCAGATAAAGTTATAGAATTATATATAAAACGTCCTCTAAAATTATCTCATTACAAACTACAATGTTTCCCATCACACTGCAATTCTTTTTCCGCACAGTCGCTTCTTAACACAGTGTCAGAATGCAAAATTGGATCCTACGGTTGTATTTAATTCAAGCGCTCATCTGACATCTTGTTTCTGCAGGGAACTACCTCATCATGCCGTCAGGGAACCTGCAGATCGCCAACGCCACTCGGGACGATGAGGGGTCGTACAAGTGTGCCGCCTACAACCCCGTCACTCAGGAAATCAAAACATCGTCCTCCACCGACCGCCTGCGTATACGCCGTGAGTCTCACCTCCAACACGGGTTTTACTAACATCACAAGTCAAGGGTCAAACTGCATCAATGTAGCAGCACTCGTCGCTGTAGGCACATCTGGTGAGCACTCCTATCGTCTTATCTCTGCCTTTGAAGATGCAGAAACATAAATCGTTCAGGATCAAAGGGCTTGGACTTCACTTTGTGATTTAAATCCTTTGTATTCTGGATGTTAAGATTAACCTACGTTTGTCCTCCTAAATCCTACAATTGGTGAATCTGCAAAGCCCACTGAGACGATCATGTTGTGTGATACTGGGCTACATAAATAAACTCTGATTTGATGTAATTAACTCCACATAATGGATACAGGAAAGACGCCTTCACCTCATATTGATAAAGTATTCATAGAAATAAGATAAGATAGGACTTTATTCAACCCGAAGGAAATTGTTGTGCCAGTTACAAAAATACAATAAACACGGCAGCACAATAATAATAAAACTCTACAGTAACAATGCAGTAAAAAGGCCTTTCAATAACTACAGAGAAAACATAGACGGTCACATAATGAATGTCAATATTCCTACCCTTCGTCCTCATTTTGCCCAGGCTCCACCTCCGAAGCGGCTCGCATCATTTACCCCCCGGCCTCTCGCTCCATCATGGTGACCAAAGGCCAGCGGCTGGTGTTGGAGTGTGTGGCCAGCGGCATCCCCACCCCGCATGTCATATGGGCCAAAGACGGGCAGGAGCTGCGTTCCCATAACAACACGCGCTTCCTGCTCAGCAACCTGCTGATCGACACGGTGGGCGAGGCCGACTCGGGCACCTACATCTGCAGAGCGGACAACGGCATGGGCTCCGATGGCTCTGCCACGGTGCTCTACGACGTGCAGGTGTTCGGTGAGTGGAGCGAAAGCTGGGTTTGGGCTTTATTGGGGAACGGAGTTTATGAATTTGGCTTTTGGTACCGGTCAATACACAAATTGCAAAGTTGTTGTTGCGATGAGATGAAATAACCTCTTATTACGACAGAAATATAAAAAAAAACGGGTCAAATTTGACTCCTGTTTGGCCGACAGTGGGGACTGGGTTTGTCTATACATATATATAAAAATGTGTGTGTGTCTGTGTGTGTGTGTGTGTGTGTGTGTGTGTAGTTATGTGTGAGCAGCATGTAAGCTTGGTGTTGTGTAAGAGAGTTTGTGGAGACAGAGCGCTCTATTCTGCAGCTGATTGAGTGTGTCTCGGTTATGGATGGCTGTTTTTACTGTGTGTGTGTGTGTGTGTGTGTGTGTGTGTGTGTGTGTGTGTGTGTGTGTGTGTGTGTGTGTGTGTGTGTGTGTGTGTGTGTGTGTGTGTGTGTGTGTGTGTGTGTGTGTGTGTGTGTGTGTGTGTGTGTGTGTGTGTGTGTGTTGTGTGTGTGTGTGTGTGTGTGTGTGTGTGTGTGTGTGTGTGTGTGTGTCTCTGCAGCTGGCTCTAATTAAAGCCAGAGAGCTGCTGTAATGAGTTCTGTCTTTCCTTGATTCACAAGCAGCCAACCATCAACTCACCGGCCGGGCCCGCCTGCATGGCTCTATACCCCTCTGTCACACACACACACACACACACACACACGCACGCACGCACGCACGCACGCACACACACACACACACACCCCTGCATGCATGCATGATTGGGATTTCAAGCACACACACATGCTCAAACACGTGATATTGTTTTAAGTCAAGAAGTAGTCGTGGAAAAAATCTGTTTCTGTTCCCATTCGGCCCTCTGCCACCAAATACACACAATTACTGGACATAAAATGACCAAATATGTATATATGTTTGATACATTTCTTATTTTATAGTTATTTTTGTATTTGTATCTTTGATTTGATCCTTAATTGTATTAATCTGTGTGAATCTGTGCTGTCCTGTTTTTCATCCTTACCCTGTTGCTGCTAAACTACTGAATATTAATAAAAGTCCATATTATCTTGCCCCTGCCCCTGCCCTATGAACAGCTACAAATCCCTGCTACTTTTTAAGTTTTGAACCAGCCACTAACTCCGCCCTCCCCCCTGCAGAGCCCCCCCAGGTGACGGTGGAGCTGCTCCAGCAGGAGGTGGTGTTCGGGGAGACGGTGCGTTTCTCCTGCCAGGCTCGAGGTAAACCCGCCCCCTCTGTGATGTGGCTTCACAACGCCCGGCCCCTCGCCCCGTCTCCTCGCCACCGCCAAACCGCCAGGATGCTGCGCGTCTTCAACGTGGGCCCCCAGGACGACGGGCTGTACCAATGCATGGCCGAGAACCAGGTGGGCAGCTCCCAAGCCTCCACGCGCCTCATCACAGTATCAACCGGTACGTCAGGTCATCTGTAATCTGAAAATGTGATCCTTAATACGGGCCCTTTTTTATCATTCCTGAATAAACATTTGCATTTTGGAGGGGGTCCCAACACTGGACGTGTTGTCGCGGCGACATTTATTGTTTATTATTAACATTTTTGTTTTAGCTGACTGGTTTTCTATTTGTTTATTGTCTGTTTGTCTTCTGTCTGTGTGGGATTTAGTTTGCCTTGGTGTTAAGCAGTATTACATTGTTACTCTACCTATTCTTCTATAAAGTGAAGATGTGTCTGTCTACCTACTTTTGATACACGCTATGATAGAATAACTGTATCCTGTATCCTTTTTTATGTCTTAAGATTTTCATTTACTAGATTCTTCCATTGTCTTTTCTTTCTTTTAGGAATTACATCCAGGGGGAAGCTGCCGCCTATCTACCGGCCTATCAGCCCAGATAAGGTGCTTAAAGAGCAGGCTCCCGTGAGGCCTGGGCCTTCGGGGGCCATGCTGCCTCTCGACTGCTCCGAGCTGCCGGGACATATCCTCCCAGCCGAAGCTCCCATCATCCTCAGCCAGCCCCGCACAGGCAAGGCTGATTACTACGAGCTCACCTGGAGGCCGAGGCACGAGAGAGGAGTCCCTGTGCTGGAGTACATGGTCAAATACAGAAAGGTACTGCAGTCACACCACTGTGTTCTGATTTAATATCAACAATGATACTTGTAAGCTAAGCTAGCCTCTCTCTCTCTCAGGTGGGAGTCCCTCTGATGGAGTGGACCTCCAGCTGTATATCAGGCGCTCTCCATAAGCTGACTCTGGCCAAGCTGCAGCCGGACAGCCTGTACGAGGTGGAGATGGCCGCCAAAAACTGTGCTGGTCTGGGACAACCGGCCATGATGACCTTCAGAACTGGCAAAGGTAAAAACGGTGTCATTAGCATAGTCATTGAGAGCAAGTTAGAAGCTACATTAGCATTTAGCCAAGCCAAGTGCAGCCGACCTCCGGGTATGAAAAGAGAAGATAATGCAGTCGTGAATGCTCTGCTCTATGGTCAAATCCACTGGTTGCAAAAGATACATCTTTAAAAAATGACCCTGCTTCTCACTTGATTTATTACCTAACCAAACATTTTCAATTCTAGTTTATGCTCTTCATTTTTGTTTAGTAAAATATAGGAGTTTGTTAGTTGTTAAAATGACATTCTGCCTTAGAGGAGACGTCGAAACATGTTGCGTTGCTCAAAAGACGATTGCTATGGAAGCCCATTTCCGCCACTTGAAAAAAATAAAATCCCCATAAAAAGTCATAATTATGAGATAAGAAAGTCATAATAATGAGATAAGAAAGTCATAATAATGAGATAAGAAGGTCGAAATAATGAGATAAAAAGTCATAATAATGAGATAAGAAGTGCGCATGCGCTGCAGTGGCGCTGTCTTTAAAGGTCCCTTCATCACCTTGCTGCTCTCCACCATGCAAACAGCATCTAGTCCTAAATAAGGTAACTATTACAGGTGACTTTTGTAAATGTTAGATGTTACATATAGCCTATATTGCAGCTAAACTACAACAATGCAGTTCATAGCTTTGACATGACCTGTTATGAATATAATATATATATAATATATATGCCTATAGTTTTGTGGTAACGTTCACGGGTTAGAGTTAGAGCAACTCACAGCAGCAGTATGCCTACACTATTGTCATTAGTGGCGTGAACGTTACCACAAAACTATAGGCATATATATTATAGTTCATAACGGGTAATGTCAAAGCTATGAACTGCATTGTTGTAGTTTAGCTGCAATATAGGCTATATGTAACATCTAACATTTACAAAAGTCACCTGCAATAGTTACCTTATTTAGGACTAGATAGATGCTGTTAGCATGGTGGAGAGCAGCAAGGTGATGAAGGGACCTTTTAAAGACAGCACCACTGCAGCGCATGCGCACTTCTTATCTCATAATTATGACTTTTTATCTCATTATTTCGACTTTCTTATCTCATTATGACTTTTTATGGGGATTTTATTTTTTCCAAGTGGCGGAAATGGGCTTCCATAGATTTCTTTGTTTCATCTAACGGGTGTTTTTTTTTCTTCAGGTCGCAGAGGTCAAATGGACCCTCCAAAAACTCCTGCTGTTCCGTCACCAAGCCTCTCTCGTAAGTGTGCCTCCATTTGCAAACTCCTTCTCCTACTAACTTTACTAAGATAACTGTAACATGCAACACTCCTAACCCTTCTCCTTTTGACTAACCTCTCAATCTTTCTTTCCTTTCTGTCTCTGAAGGATGAGCTCTCAGTAAGTGCTTAACATAGTGTCTTTCCTCCCCCGTCATATTTAAAGAATGTTGTGTGAGAGTGTGTCCTCCATCTGACTCCGTCCCCCCTCCTCTGCAGCGCCTGAAGCCCCGGACAAGCCCACAGTCTCCACCGCAACGGAAACGTCGGCGTACGTGACTTGGATTCCTCGTGGTAACCGCGGCTTTCCCATCCAGTCGTTTCGGGTGGAGTACAAGAAGGTGAAGAAGGCTGGAGAAGACTGGGTGACTGCGGTGGAAAATATCCCCCCATCTCGCCTCTCTGTGGAGATCACGGAGCTGGAGAAAGGTGGGCCGTCTTCTTTAACTCGATGGAGTCAGGGGCGGGGAAGAAGATGCCGTCACATAATTACGACGATGATGTCCTTCATAATTACATTCCCACGGCCTGTACATTCATCAGCATAATGGGTGTTGTTACAGTCGTTTCAGTAATTGCTGCCATCAATCGCAACCAGATCGCACAAAAGGAAAACATGATGTGATGTGAAGACAAACATCATCAGTCATCACAAAATAGACCCTATTTCTAGACGCCGTGTTCCCCCCCAGAGACGCATTAATAATGGCTGTCCCTCTCCCTGTAGGTACCTCCTATAAGTTCAGAGTTGTGGCGGTGAATGTAATCGGTTCCAGTCCTCCCAGTGCGCCCTCCAAGGCCTACACAGTGGTGGGGGGGAGGACCCACGAACGCCCCGTCGATGGACCCTACATCACATACAATGAAGCCATTAATGAGACCACCATCATTCTCAAGTGGACGGTGAGTGACGGACGGATAGATAGATGGATGGATAGATGGATAGATGGATAGATAGATAGATAGATAGATAGATAGATAGATGGATGGATAGATAGATAGATAGATAGATAGATGGATGGATGGATAGATAGATAGATAGATAGATAGATAGATGGATGGATAGATAGATAGATAGATGGATGGATGGATGGATAGATAGATAGATAGATAGACGGATAGATAGATAGATAGACAGATGGATAGATAGATAGATAGATGGATGGATAGATAGACAGATGGATAGATGGACAGATAGATAGATAGATAGATAGATAGATAGATAGATAGACAGATAGATAGATGGATAGGTGGATAGATAGATGGATAGATAGACAGATAGACAGATGGATAGATAGACAGATAGATAGATAGACAGATGGGTAGATGGATAAATAGATAGATAGATAGATAGATAGATAGATGGATAGATAGACGGATAGATGGATAGATAGATAGATAGATAGATGGATAGATAGATAGATGGATGGATGGATAGATAGATAGATGGATAGATAGATAGATAGACAGATGGATAGATAGATAGACAGATGGATAGATGGATAGACAGATGGATAGATAGACAGATAGATAGATAGACAGATGGGTAGATGGATAAATAGATAGACAGATAGATAGATAGATAGATAGATGGATAGATAGACGGATAGATGGATAGATAGATAGATAGATAGATAGATAGATAGATGGATAGATAGATAGATACTTTATTTATCCCAAATTGGGAAATTATTTTGTCCCAGCAGCAATGTTGTCAAGCATTGCACATGAGTTAAAGATAGAATAAGATACAAATATAATACAAATGTACATTAACAGAAAATATATACATATTATATCTATATATTCACAGTAGAACATGTATCACTAGATTATCTAAATAATACACAATATAGAGAAAATATTGAAGACATTTGATTACAACTCTACTAAGCAACATACTACAGAAACATATAGACATTAATATATATATACATTACAATTGTGCAAATTGTTGTGCTATATAGAAAAGGAGACGCTTAACAATGTGTTTTTATCAGGATACACCGTGTTTGTTATTGCCGTTTATTTCCAGTTCATTGTGATTGCAACATGATTTATCCCCGCCTCGACAGTACACTCCCGTAAACAACACGCCCATCTACGGTTTCTACATCTACTACCGGCCGACGGACAGCGACAACGACAGCGACTACAAGAAGGACGTGGTGGAGGGCGACAGATACTGGCACTCCATCACCGACCTGCAGCCGGAGACCGCCTACGACATCAAGATGCAGAGCTTCAACGAGAAGGGCGAGAGCGAGTTCGGCAACGTGGTGATCCTGGAGACCAAAGGTGGGGTGCTGGTTTACTGGGGGGAGATTTCACTGCAACACACACTCGCTAATATCTGTTCCTGATTCACCATTAACGTACTGTTTTCTCCAGTCTTTAAACACTGCCAGAGCCCAAACCCTGTTCCCATTAGTGTTTACTTCCTGTTTTATTGGGGGGAGATTTCACTGCAACACGCGATATATTATCAGTTCCTGTATCATCATTCCTGTACTCTTGTACCCAGTCTTTAAACACTGCCAGAGGACCATACCCTGTTCCTGTTAGTGTTCACTTCCTGTCTGTCTTCTTCTGTCGATTTATTTGACATCCTGTGTCTTTTACGCCTCTTTCCTTCTCTCCCATGATCCTCCAAGCAACGGTCATTATTTATCTTAGCAACGGTGTGTTATCGAATATTAACAACCTCTGAAATATCCAAATTGACCAATCACAATCAAGTATTCAACCAAGCCGTGTAATAACACAGTATACAGTAATTTGTCTACTCTACGATATTTAATTTACATTCTTATTCTGTTAATATGTACATACGTATTTTTCTTAATCTTGCAAATTACTTGTACTATTTTGTCTATTGCACTATTTTGTTTATTTACTTTTGTTATTGTATGTTTCATTATTCGAGGAGCCTGAGACTCAACATTTTCGTCTCCAAAACTTCGCTGTAGCTGTTTTGAATATAACGAAGCCTACTAACTTCAAACTAATTCCAAGCTGCCTTTTTTTTTTTAAAAGTTTCTCCATCTTCTTCTTGTCCCCTCAGCTCGTCCTCATCACCACCGCCCCGTCCCCCTCAGAGTCCCCCCGACCACCCGATGGGTCCCCCCAGCGGCCTGGTGCCTCGGCCCGGAGACCTCCCCTACCTCATAGTTGGTATAGTCCTGGGAGCCTTTGTCTTCATCATCGTCGCCTTCATCCCCTTCTGCCTCTGGAGGGCGTGGGCCAAACAGAGTGAGTATATTTTTTATATTTACTAGTTCTGTCATTGTTATCGTTTAAAGCTCGCTGAGACCTGGATTCTTTAGCTAAGCGTCGGAAAATTGTCGGACTTTAAGCCAATTTATAAAAAAAAAAAAAAAAAAAAAAAAAAAAAAATATGATCTTACTAATTTGTCATGCATTTCTTTATTAGATTACCAAATGTTTATTCGTTTTATCTTCCTCCACAATACAACTAAATGAATCAAAGATTATAATCTTGATTTACACCACCAGTTTTTACCTCTGCATCTGTGTAATTTATTTTTATTCTTATTTCAGAGCAAATGTCGGACCTGTGTTTTCCCCGCGGTGGCGGCCCCGGGTCGTCCTGTCAGTACACCATGGTTCCCCTGCAGGGCCTCGCTCTGGTTGGCCACTGCCCTCTGGACAGTCGCATGACCGCACCACATGGGGTCTACCCGGCTAACGGGGAATGCATCGGGAACGGCAAACTTCACCACAACACACACTGCCTGCCAGGCCTGCAGCAGGTACAAAAAACAACCCGTTAAACTGTATGTTGTTAATGAGCTCTTCGTGTTATGGGTGGAATATTTCATTTATATAAAAAAGAAACGGCAGCTGATTCAGAACGCCGCTGCACGTGTCCTCACTAACACTAAAAGAGTGGATCACATCAGTCCGGTTCTGAAATCTCTACATCGGCTTCCAGTCGGCCAAAGAATTGATTTCAAAGTATTGCTAGTTTTTAAATCATTACATGGTTTAGGACCAAAGTATATTGTTGACCTCCTACATAATTACGAGCCATCGAGGTGCCTCAGGTCTTCTGGGACGGATCTGCTATCGGCTCCGAGAGTAAAAACAAAACATGGAGAGGCAGCGTTTAGCTGTTATGCCCGACACTCTGGAATACGACCCAAAGCATGCACGTCCGCAGAAACGCTTACTATTTTTAAATCGAGACTAAAAACATTTCTCTTTGCAGTGCTTTTAATTGAGATGCTCATATTCGAACTACAGTATGCCTTTTAAACATGTATTGTTTACCTGTGGTGTTTATTTTTATTATTTTATTATCTTGCTTTGTAATGCCTGTTGTAAAATCCCATTATATATGTGTTTTTACTTTTTACTGTATGTATTCCTAAATAGTCTTAATTTGTTTTGTAAAGCACTTTTCTGTACGTGACAGTACAGAAAAGTGCTATATAAATAAACTTGCCTCGCCTATATGTGTGTGTGTTTTTGCAGGACTGTGACATGGAGTGTGACACGCTGTTACCAACAGATGGGGTCCAACGGACATCTGCCTGTTTACCTCTACTCCAACCGGTTGCGTTTTCATACAACACTCATATATACACTTTGTTTTGCAGCTTGAGGGCTATTAATAATATAACAAAATGGACTTGTGTCTATAAAGCTCGCAATGTTAGCAGAGCATTTTCACAACAACACGATGCATTCAGGTGCAGTATTGAGTGTAGGTCACCGTCAATTTGAGAGCACAGAACATCATCATGGTTGTTTTTGCGTATCAAGCGGAAGAAATAGAGCGTAAATGTAAAAGTTCACTAAACCAAGCTGTTTAAAAAGTACTACTCGCAGCTGTTCTATAATACACCTTATTTCTTTCGTTCCCCAGAGGTCCAGACCATCATGAACATGGTTGCTGTCCTGCAGACGACTCCACTCTGCAGCTCCTCGACTCTTCCCAATCAGCCCCTGGGTTCTCAGGAGCTGGGAGGAGATGGAGACTTTTATGTTGAAGATGAAGCAGACGATGACGTCAATTACAGTACGAGTGGACTCTTACCTTTGTCGATCTAACAACATCTTTTAACCAATGTCTCATTTTTAACACGACAATCACATATTTCTGACCCGCCCTTTTTTTTCTGCAGAGCCAGCCTCCTTTCCTCTTCTCTCCCTGGAAGACGAAGGGATTTTCACCACGCCGTCGTCAGCGGCCACGACACCGCAATCCCAGGACGATACAGGAAGTGAACATCCTCCAAAATGAAGCGTCCCCCGAGGGCGAAGGGACGGCCAACACAACAGATGCATAAAGAGACTGTTCAGCAGAAGAAAACAAGAGAAAATATTTATTTTTGTATCACAGATATTTATATATTTATGCTTTTGTACATAGTGTCTGGTTATACTGTATATAAGGTTATTTTCACATTGAAAAAAAGGCTCTTGCTGATTTTCTTTCTGCGTTTCCTGGGGAGGGAAATATGTTTTTATTCCTTGTGTGAAGACCAGCCTTTAGTCTGCAGAGGATTCCTCGCAGCTCAGCACTTCATGTCTCCTTTCCTCGCACCATTCCTCCATGCTTAGATAACTCGCTTTAAAGGGACCATTGGAACCAGTCTCACGCTGTAATTATAAGGCGCTTCATCGCTCTTTAGTTGTTTCTATAGCAATAACCCATGTGTTATGCATTGTTCATCATTAACACATATTAACAAGTGTATGCAACATAAGTCTGTTTCAGTAGTGTACAAGAGATTATATATTGTATAGTTATTTATTTTTTTAAATCACTGAATGGGAGAGATTCTGGAAAAATATCTTTAACTCTTAAAGTCATCGATAAGCTGAACTTGATACTGCAACCACGTCTGTGTTTACTCATTAGCTGGTTACCAAATGACGGCCAGGTGAGGGCTGTGACAGGTGCGTCAGTATTATTCCTCCTCACAGGTCCAAGTATTAGTCTTTGCCAGAGACATCTGCAATCGAAATGAAGGAGATCCTGAATCTACGTCCCTTTATCAGTGTGGCCGCTCTGTGGTTGCACATGCTGGAGCACTATTGCATGTAAATAAAAGCTTATAAAATTGACAAAGAGTTTGGTGCATCCTTTCAATCTTGGTACAATTTCAGTATGCCCACTGTGGGGGAAACTTCTGAAGCAATAGAGTCGGGACTCAGCGAGACACGAGGAGAACTGGAGCTTTGATGGCAAACACTGACGGTTTATTTTGAGCTCCGGCCGGAGAATTCACAAGACATGTCACGGGCCACGAGTTGACCACACGGTATGCCACAATCAATTCTGAAGCACCCTCCTGTAGCTCGAGGTTTTTAACTAGTTCGGAGTGTAATAATCAACATTCTTCATCAGCGAGACTAAACAATATGGCCCCTGAATCTCACTAGAGCTGTCGTCCATAGAAAATAATGTGCGCCAGTAAAACTACCTCATGGCTTGTGCTCTGTCACAGACTGGCAACAACAATGCGCCCAAGCTGCCCCTCCTAAGAGAGATAGCAGCGATACCCAAGGCCGTAGACCTATGCCGTGGGAAAGAGAAAATGCTGGACTGTGTCAAAGGATGAATACCTAGGCAAATTATTACCCAACACCCACCTCTGCTTTTTGGGGTTTTTACCTTTCCTGTAGTGTGTTATATATATATATATAGATTTTTGTGGAAGTAAGTTTGCAAAGGCTACAAAGTGTGTTATCATCACTAATGCTAATGCAAAATCACTAGTGTTAAGGTGAGAATGTGTGGGTTATCACTATTGTTGAGGAAACATGTGTTATCCCTAGTGTTAAGGTAAAAAATAACGTGTGCTAAATCGGGGAAATCCGTGTGTGTTATTACTAATGTTAAAGGAGCCCACGTGGTTGAGGTGACGTGCAACAACATTAATGGTCGCTTGTCAGCAGACCCTTCACGCGATGGCAGAGCGAACAGGTGCAGGCAGGGCCCATAATGATAGCCCTATAGTTTAAATCTACTACCCACACATGAACATATGGAAATGGGTTACTATTTAAACAAATAAATGTATTTAGGAACCTATCCATGTGATTTTTAGTGGGGGTCGACCTCAAATCCTAGGGGGTCCAGGGGCATGTTCCCGGTAAGATTTTATTTTTTATTTTGGAGTTAAATGCATCAATCTGGTGCACTTTGAGGGGAAAATAAAGAGACGAGATCTATGGAAACACCTATATTAAACAGAACTGTATACATTTCAATCATCATAAAATCATGGCCATAACCAATAACATACCTTTTCCAATATGAAAAAAACACTGAAACTTGTTTATTAATTTATTTTTGGTTCATTTATAGTTGTGAGTGTGTCTGTGCTCCTGAATCAGCCTCTCCTGTCTCCCTCCTCTCCCCCCTGCTCCTCTTTGAGGCAGCAGCAAAGACTAGTTTTCTCTCAACAAGTTTTAAAAGTGTATCTTACCTTTTTTCACCCAGTTAACTTTTTATTTATTTATTCATGCATATTTTACTAATCACATTACATTTAATTTAGCTGACGCTTTTATCCAAAGCGACTTATAATGACCGATTACATGGACATCCTCCCTGGAGTAACTAATGGCTAAGTGGCTTACTCAAGGGCACACTAGTGGTGGTGTTCCTGGCGGGATTTGAACTCACAGCCTTCCGATCTTCAGCCCACCTCACTATCCATTAGACCAGGGGTTCCCAACCTTTTTCCTCAAGAGCCCCGCCAAATGAAAATTATAAATTTCTTTATTTGTATGCCTTTAATACTAACTTGAATTTTTATTAAAATTAATCAATTATTTTTTATATTTTATTGTAATGTAGAGACCAGGCTTTAGTGACAATCATGTATTGCCTTACAGGTTGGGAACCACTGCATTAGACCAATCACTACCCTCTCAAATGGAAATATGTGTTTACATAAATGGTGACCACACCGTTTGAGACCCACTGAGAACTTAGACTAAGTTAACTTTCTAAACACTCAGAGAGTCCTTTATCTCACCTGAGCTGAGGTTATCCCGAGCTTGAATGACACACAGAGACCAATCAAGGGCTTTGATTTATGATCTGTATGACAGTGCCCATGTCGGCAGGCCACATCATGTGGACAGCCAGTCACCTTGTGTGAGGCAGGCCACTTAACAGGCCAGAAGGAGGCGAGATCAGAGCAAGAGAGCGAGGGATCATTGTCCACAAGTTAATCGATCGCAGATGGCGTCGTGGTCAAGGACGAATACAAAAATAAATTATTAAAAAAATAAAAAACCTAAATGGATCGCGAAATATACCTGGGCGGCCGTTAATATACCTGGGCGGCCCGCTCAAGTATAGTCTCTGTGTGGGAAACCCTGTGGTGGATTTAAAAACAACCTCCCAGAGCTACAACAAACTAAAGTCAGTGACAGAGTTCAGGTGCCCTCTAGTGGAAGAATAAACATACACTGTTCTTCAGTTGGCATCAAATACAAATGTATTCTTATAAACTTTATTAATCAATCTTGTATTTACAAATACATACATAATCTAGCAATTCTGATATGAAACATTGTTATTTACAAAATAGCTTTTGGGGGAAAAAAACATTCTGTACAATACAACCTGATATAAGTTAGTAAATTACATCGGTGGGTAACTGCAGGTTTCTTACCGACCCAGAAACATTCAATTCATTAAATGTAATGTTTTAATACCAAACAGTCAGTTTAACCAACACGTTTTTGAAATATTACAATTTATAACTTCGACATCATACATATGCCGAAAATTGAGATTGTGAACATGTAAACAATCAGACGGACATGGTGTCTTCAGCACCGCTTTGTCAACGTTTAAAAGGGAACATATCTTGCAGAACATGTTGACAGAAAGCAGCAGAGTCTCCTCACACGGCCGAGCTGCCGTCGTGGCCCAGGATGTGGCTGATGTTGTGCGCCGGGCGGTTCGGCTGCTTCCCGGAGTCTGAAGCCGAGGTGTTGGAGAGAGACAGCAGGGGAGACATGGGCATGGCCGAGCCGTCAGCGGGCATCCCGGTGGCGATTTCAGGGAACAGCGAGGTGAGGCTGAAGTTGGAAATGTGCGGGGTGATCCCAGAGGAGTTGGTGATGGGCATAGGAGGCATATCAGGAAGCAAGGGGAAGCTGGCCTGCCCGAAACCAACGGGGCGAGGCGGCGAGAGGATGGAGCCGAAGCGGTTGTTGAGCGGAGCGGAGCTGCCCTTATCTGCACCCGGGCTGGTAAACATCTGGTTGGGAAAGTACTGAAGGGTGACGTCACTGGGGAGGCTGGGTGAGCGGCTGGAGAGTAAGAAGGGTAGAAGGAGGGTAAGGTGTTCTGAGGCTCCACGGGAAGGAGGGAGGGGGTTCGGGAGGAGTTGGGCTGGCTGACGGGAGGGATGAAGGTGGAGTTGGCGTTAATGGAAGGCGGGGGATTCATGCCTCCTTCTGGAATAAAGGGGAAACCAAAGTTCTGAGAGAGGTGTTGGTCAGGAACCAGGTTGTTGTCGCCGGGAACCTGAGCGCCATCTGCCATAAAGCGGACGATAGTGCTGCGCCGCCCCTCCCCTCCAGACTGCGGCCTGCCCAGCAGCACCCCCCCGCCCGAGGGGAGGGGCAGGTGGCCCTCGGGCTCAAAGGGGTTGCTGTGCCTCAGAGCTCCCGATCGGGGCCGGTCCCCAGGTCTTAGCTTTGTAGGTTGAGAGTCTCTGTTTAAGTGGCGGGAGTGCTGGCTGACAGCAGAGGGGGGTCTGGAGGGTGCAGAGGAGCGGCCTGGCTCAGAGCTGCTGTGAGGGGGGGGAGGGTGGGGGAGGCCTGGGCGCACACCTCCATGCATATTACTGCTGACCTGAGATATGTGGCCCTTGTTGCCCTCTCCGTGCCGCATGGCCTTCTGAGTCTGGGGGACGCTGGGGCTCTTGGCCTGGATGTCTCCTGCCGAGCTGACGCAGCTGTACTCCATGCTGACGGGGGGGCAGCACTGCACTCGCTGGTGGTTGCTCTGCTCGGGCAGGTGGGGGGACAGGAGGCTCTGCATGAAGCTCTGAATGACACACTTCCTGTCCGACCTGCACGCCCTGTGAGCCGGGATGAGCGGCACTGTAGCGGTTCCTGCCATCTGATTGAGGGCCGACACCCATCCTGAAGCCGCCCTGCTGCTGCCCCTGAGGGCCCCTCTGGGACGAGGGACCTGACTTAGGCACCATGTCACTCCCACGGGACACCTGGACCTCAAACCCACCCAGCTGATGTCCCCTCCTCCCATAGCTTTGAAAGGTGGACACTCGGAGACCCTCTGAACATCGGCTGATCCCGGATGCTCGGCAGTGAGGCGGTTCTGTGGGTTGTGAGAGATGTTGGTCTTCCCCCGTGACGAGTCCAGGTAGCCGCGCAGGTCCGGCTGCTGGAGCCCCATGCGCTGCTGCTGCTGCTGCTGATCCCCACTGCTGGAGGTTTTACCGATGAGAGCCTCCGCAGAGTAGCTGGAGACGCGGTGGCGCTCCTGCCGGGACGGAGCGCAGGACGGGTCGGAGGAGGGGCGGGACACAGAGTTACTGGGAGACGGGATGAGCTGCTGCTCCAGAGTCCTTGTGCTCATCATCC
This sequence comes from Pseudochaenichthys georgianus, assembly GCF_902827115.2. Taxonomy (NCBI): domain Eukaryota; kingdom Metazoa; phylum Chordata; class Actinopteri; order Perciformes; family Channichthyidae; genus Pseudochaenichthys; species Pseudochaenichthys georgianus. Next base: position 22,060,168 of record NC_047522.1, read on the forward strand.
TCTGCATTGCATTATGGTCCTGACCAGGCTGAGGGAGGAACAAAGTACAACGAAAAGTCTTATTCGATATAACTTATCATCGATCTTTATCAACGTGTATAACTTGCCACTGACGAGATACAATTCTTGTAATCATTTTCAAGTTATTTATTATAATATATCATTATTTTTCATTCTTATCTCATCTCCCTCAACAACCACTCCTCTGCCACAGCTTCAGTCACCCAAGGTGTTCCCCAAGGTTCAGTACTCGGCCCCCTCCTCTTCATCATCTACATCCTCCCCCTTGGTCAGATTCTCCGCCAATACAACCTGGACTTTCACTGCTATTGCCGACGACACCCAGATTTACCTCAGCACCAAATCCCCCAACAACCCCCCCCTCACCCACATCGAATCCTGTCTGACTGCAATAAAATCCTGGATGCAACACAACTTCCTCAAACTCAACAGCAATAAAACCTGAACTCCTCCTCATCGGATCCAAATCCACCCTCAGCAAAAACCCCAACCTGACAGTCACCATTGATGGCACTCCTGTTTCCCCTCCACCCAGGCACCTTGGCGTGATATTTGACCCCACCCTCTCCCTCGAGCCCCACATCCGTCATGTTGCCAATATTGCCAAACTCCGTCCCTCTCTCACCCGCACCTGCAGCTGAGCGAGTCATTCACGCCTTCATCTCCTCCCGCCTTGACTATTGCAACTCCCTCCTCTACGGCATCAGCTCCACCTCCCTCAATGGACTCCAGCGTGTCCGGAACGCAGTCGCCAGACTCCTCCCCCACACCAAATCATGGCATCACATCACCCCGGTCCTCAAAGAACTCCACTGGCTCCCCGTTTCACACCGCATCCACTACAAACTCCTGGTCCTCACTTATAAAGCCCTCCACCATCTGCCCCCCCCCCCCCCTACCTCACTGACCTCCTCACCCTCTACCAACCACCCGGGTCCCTCAGATCCTCCTCAGCCGGTTTGCTTTCAATCCCCAAGGCCAAACTCCGGAGCTTCGGGGACAGAGCCTTCTCTGTGGCAGCCCCGAAGCTCTGGAACTCCCTCCCCCAAGACCTCCGTGAGTCTGAGTCCCTCACCCTGTTCCAGTCCGGCCTCAAAACCCACCTCTTCAACTCTGTATCCATAAGCCCCCCCCCTCTCAATCAACTTCCTCCTGACAGCTAAGTATTTCAAATGTACCAACCAGTCCAAAAACTGAGCATACCTGTCGTAACTTTCTTGATTCAACCCATTTGAGTGATTATCATTATTACTACGATCCCATCTCATCAACCATGTGACACCCACCTTGAGGTGCTCCTGCGGGGCCAGGTGTCCGCTGTGGTGGCCCCTGGACCCTGCAGCCTCACAGCTCTTCTCCTGGTGTCTGAAGTGCTGCTGCTGCTGCTGCTGCTGTTGCTGCTGCTGCTGCTGCTGCTGCTGGATCTGCTGCTGGAGGTGCTGCTGCTGTCTGGAGTGAGAGCTCTGCTGCTGCTGGATCTGCTGCTGCTGCTGCTGCTGCTGCTGCTGCTGATGTTGGTGCTGCTGCTGCTGCGTCTGCTGCTGGTGTGTCTGCTGTTGGTGCTGTTGGTGCTGAGACTGTTGGTGCTGCGTCGGCTGTTGATGCTGTTGGTGTGACTGTTGTTGGTGCTGCTGCTGTGTGTGTTGTTGGTGCTGTTGTTGTTGGTGTGAGTGCTGCTGAACTCCAGACTTCTCCAGGTGGTGGGGCTTCTGCTGCAGGTTAGCCGATGGTTGACTTCCTCTGACAGGCCCCCGCTTCTTCTGCACATGCTGCTCCTGCTGCTGCTGCTGCTGCTGGAGCGCCCTCTGGTGGAGGGAGTGTCGCTGTGCGGGGGTCCGGCTGGGTCAGGTGGTGCTGCAGATGGTACAGGTGGTGTCTCTGCTGCTCTTGCTGCTGCTGTTTCATGTACAGGTTTCCTCCCAGGTGCTGGCCGGGCTGGGTGTGCTGAGGATGACCCTGAGGCAGGTGGAGCACCCCCGGCTGGTTCTGCTCTTGAGGAGCGCAGTGGCCCTCCGAGGGCCGAACTACAGGGCTCATGAAGGAGTTTGTGGAGAAGAGAGGGCCTCCACTTTCTGGGTTAACCCTTGTCATGACGGATGAGGAAGTGGGGGGAATCTGTCCCACCATCATCTGGCTGAGGGTCCGGCACTTTGACATCCATATGGCTGACAGTGGGAGCAGACGGAGGGCAAGGCTTGGGCCGCTTCCCTGTGTTCAGCATCGCCTCCTCCTGGGCCTGCCGCTTGGAGATGATCTTCGCTTGGCGCTCGCCGACCCCGACTCCAGCCCTCATTAACGGCGTCTTTAAGGGGGTGAACTCGTTCAGCTGGGCTGCGCCTGAGCAGGGGGAGAGGGCGTTGTTCAGGGGTTGGGATATGTGGGTTCCTACAGGGGACGGGACCGAGCCCTGTGGGCCAGCGAGACTCGGGGAGGCGGGGTACGGCTGCTGAGCTGAGCTGGGCCGGATCAGGTTGTTGACGCTGAGGCTGGTGCCGCTCTGTGCGGAGCTCTGAGGCTGGGCCTGGGGGAGGGACTGGCCGTATGAGATGTTTTGCTGATGTCTGCTCACATTGGGCCCCTCCCCAGCCTGACCCCTGACAGATACAGCTGGTTTAACTGAGTCCATGGGTTTAGCCGCTTTTCCCTGCTGTCCAGTTGAGCTCCTTTCTTTACTGCTAGACACTGCTGGGGTTTTCGGGGGCTCCCATGTGGCTGTGGGGGGGTTTGTTGACGCTGTGTTCACTGAGCAGCTTACAGTGCGCCGCCCAGGACTGTCTTGCTCGAGCATCGCCAAGGCCAGCATTTCTGCCTGCTCCGAAGTGAAGGTAAATGTTCCGAACGAGCTTGAAGACCCACTTATAGTGTGAGCCTGGGGGAGCATGGATGCCACAGAGAATCCTCTGCCTCCCCCGGCCCCTGCAGACATGGGGGAGTCGGTCTGTCTGTGCTCTATCGCTTGATCGTCAAGGTTAGTGTACACCTGCTGAGATGAGGGGAAATCCTTACGAGAGGAGAGGACAGAAGTCGCTGCAGCAAAGCCATCTTTTTCAGCTCTCTCTACCGGAGCCTCTCGGTCTCTTCTAGCAGGCTGGGGGGGTTTGACTTCAGCCGGATTGCAGTGGGAGGGGTTGTGCATATTCACGTCAGGCTGAGCCCGACTGGTGGAGACCCTTTTTCTATACTCGGAGCTTGTTGTCGGAGCTGTGGCAGAGCTGTGGGCTGCAGAATACGTTATTGCAGGTGAGGACAGCGCTGCAGTTGACACCGAGGCTGAGGAGATGGGCTGAGGCTGAGCTTTAGAGCAGGGCAAAGCATCTTGGGTATTCGACACCTGGGGACGACTTACTGAAGTGGGTTGGGCAGCCTGATATAAAGATACTGGTGCAGTTGAAGTGGTGGTGCAGGCTGGAGTCAGACATGCAGTAGAAACAGTGGGGGGAGTATAAAGCGTCTCAGTGGCCCCCGCAGAGCTGACCACGCATTTGCTCTGTATGGAAACAGCAATGGCGGCGGCTGACTTGCTTTGTGTTGTGCAGGCGGCTGAACTGGCGGTCGGCTGTTTGACCTCTGGAGCTGAGAGTTTGGTTACAGGTGAGCTGTCGCTAGAAACAGCTGGTTTACTCTCGATGGCAACGGCTGGCTTCACCAGTGTAGCATTAGCCATTGTAACAGTAGTAACACTAGTGTTAGGATGACTGAATACATCTGTCTGAGGCGAACCGACAGGGCTTTTGCTCTGTGCATTGGATTGAGTCGACTCACTAGATGAACACACAACCAAGATCCGAGTGTCTTGTGTCATAGTTGTGGGGGGAATGTCTGTGACTTTTACAGTGGAAGCTGACTTTAAACCTTGAGACGCTGAAACTTGAACATTCTGACTATCTCCTGCAGCAACCACTGGCTTGGCTGAAACAGCAGCAGCAGCAGGCGGTGCTGCAGTAAGCTCTTTTTTCTTGGCTGGTTTAGTCCTTTTAGCCGTTGCCCTTTTTGTGTTTGTGCGAACCCTCTTTCTAGGTGTTTTAGGGGCAGTTAGCCCTGATTTGACTGGGGTCACACAAGGGACCTGGAGCTGTCGTGCAGGTAAAGCAGGTGTGGTTGACGCTGGAGCAGGAGGCTGCTTCTGCTGGACTACTGATGATGGAATAGCTTGGGGTTGACCATTGTTAGACATTGTGAGTGGAATGCCCTGAGAGATGCTCTGATTGAGACTGCTGAGTGCCCCCAAGCTGTTGAGGGCCACATTAGTCGTTGGTTCTTCTGTGGTGGTGGGCTGGATCAGCTGCAGCGTGGTGGTCTGGGTATTGGATTTGTCTGAGGTGTTCATGGGCTGCAGGGCAAACACCTGGCCGTTCACAGTGATAGTCTGCGGAGCTGAAGGAACCAATGGGGAAGAGGAGGCCTGAGTGACCTGAAGCGGGAGGTTCATCTGAGGACGAGGGAGGATGTGCACCAGCTGCTTCCCCACAACGCTCTGTGAGGACGCGGCAGACGCTGAGCTGCTGCTTGTGGGGATGTGAGTGGAGACAACAGGTAGTGCAGCGGGAGCAGACACCATGCCAACCTGAGGATTCTGAGGGGCGGGCGCAACCTGATTGGGTGCCTGGATGATGACAATGTGCTGACATGGTGTCTGATTGGTCATCTCCTCCCTCACGACTGACTGTGTAGGGCAGGAGCTGGCCTGCTGCAGGATGACCACGCTCGGGTTGTTGGTGTTCTGCGGAGCCGACACACCTGAGGCCATTCCTCCAGTCGGGTTGACCTGCAGCACCTGCATGGTCTGAAGGAAAGGCAGCACTGTGGCCTGTGGCTGGGGCACCAGGGCAGACTGGGGGAGGGGCTGAGGGAGGAGGGCTGCCGTGTGATGGGGAACCAATGACGCTGGTTGGAGGACAGCAGGCTGGGGCTGCGACGGCATGACGGCAGGGTGGGGAGCAATGGCCGACTGGGAGAGGATAGCACAGCGCTGATGGGGGGCCAGGACAGAATGGGGCTGGTTCAGGATGGCTCCCTGAAAGGGCTGCGCTTGAATGTGGGCTGTAATGGGGGCTTGCTGTACAGGCACGTGTGGTTGCATCTGTATTTGAATAGGCTGAACGGTAGCTTTGTTGCCCATTGGACACACAGTCACCTGCTGGACAGCCTGGGTGGTGTTGATGACTTCATGGGTGGGGAGACTCTGGCAGACTGGCTGCACTGTGTTCCCTGCCATCTGCAGCGTCGTCCAGGTGGTCTGGGTGCTGCCGGCCGCCCCCGCCCTGAGGAGGGCGTGGCTGTTGGGGATGGCGGTGTAGCTCACAGGCCTCATGGCGGTGTCCTGTGTGACCCACGAGCAAATCTCCGAGGCTCTGGATGTGTTTACAGCCTGGGTAAAGGTGGTGAGATTGGGCATGGGTTGAGCAGGGATAATGGTGGGGAGCTGTGAGGCCAAGGTGGGGGGCCGGGGCGGCAGGCTGCGGCTGCTGGGGCAGCGCTGTGGTGGCTGCAGGGATCTGGAGGGTGATGTAAGACACAGAGGGTGGCATAGCGGGGGCTGCAGCCTGCGCCTCCACCACACACTGCTCCATCATCCTCAGGCCTGGTGTGGGTCTGGATGGTCGTCGACACAGGGAGAAGTGCAGGGGTGGAGGAAGAGGTATTGACTTGTAGCAGGGCTCCATTCACCCTCAACCTGGCACAGCCCTCAGGAGGTGGATGGAGGATTAACGTTTCAGTAGGAAGTTTCGCTGGGCTAGTCTCCTTCAGGTTGGGGTATACGATGATCCCCTTTGGGAGTTGGTGATTGGGGATCACCTTCGCAACCTTGGCTGATCGCTGCTTGCCCTTCCACTGAATGGTGGGGTCTTCCAGGATGTTAATATCATTGGATTTGAGGAGCTCGATGTAGTGATCACTCTCCCTCCTCATCTCCTCCAGCTGGACGCCGCAGCCGACGGATCTCCTCCGCTGCACAGAGACAAAGCACACACACTTTCAAGTATACTTAAAGTGCACCTATCAGGCTATTTGTAGGCAATAGCATAGGTCTCAGATATATTAAAAAATATATAAAAAACATGTCTATGAAGTGTTTTGCTCAAAATACCAAACAGATCACCCGTTCTAGCCATGCCTCATATCCCTCTATTTCACTTCCTGTTTCAAAAGTACTGATTTTAGGAATAAAGCTTTAAAAAAGAAGAAGAAATTGATTAAAATCAAAAGAGGAGGGGTCTGAGCTCATGCGGGACCCGGCAGCTACCGTCTAAACTAAATGCTGCCGTGATGAAACGCCATATCATGGATTATCAAGGATCTGAAACAGTCTGGAGCTCAAAGGCTTTCTCTCTTGCCGGTTATACCACGAGGTGAGTTCCTTTCTACTTCCTGCTTCTTCACACACATGCTCTCCAGCACAGGTTAGCTCTGAGTGTTAGCGATGCTAATGTAAACACCGACCAGATTATGTCCAACAGTCGTGCATTGTTTCTGATAGCAACGTTTCTGATAGGGCCATGGGTGTAAGCCAGCCTACATTTCCGATATTACGTAATATCGGACGCAAATCTGGATCAGCTCCGTTATACCCCCGTTTTTAGAAATTAGGGTACGGAGGGAAAGAGAGAGGGTTTTATTTTCTGACGCTGCGTGAGTTCCCCGACTCACCGGGGACACATGTTGATGTATAAAATACATCAAAAAGTGCATTGCATGATAGGTCCCCTTTAAACTATAAGAAAATCCAATATGCATTACTGCAAAAGTTATGTGACAGGTGGACATTTGGTCACCTTGCACTTTATCTCCTCCTTCCAGAAGAAATGTGTCATTTTGTTTCTTCAGCTCTGTGATGTAACGAACAGCCTGGTCCAAGATCATGTTCTTACTCTACAGATGAGAATAAAGGTAAGATATTAAAACATAAAACACTCAACAGTAAACTGGCTTGTACAGACACTAATTTGACAGTAATGGCAGTTTGTCTCTTACCTGTTTAAGTGCCTGGGAACAGGGGAGAAGATTACCAATGCGGTTAATCCCCTCATTAATCTTCTCTTTTCTAGTGTCTCTCAACTACATTAGAGAAGAGATTACATGTTAATGTCCAGTACCATTTATAGTGACAGTAACTATATTTCACTAAGTTTTAAACAGAGCAATAAGGATGCATTGATTCACCTGCATTGTGAGATGTCTTTGTTTTTCTTCTTTCTGCAAAAGATTAGATAGATTGCAAAAGACATGTGTTATTACAACTCTGTACAAATACCAACAGCCTCTAATTATGAGTGAAAACAACGATATAGAAGAGCATCCTTACTTAGGTTACGACCAGGTGACTGAGTTTCAGTCATCTCTGGCATTCTGTCCTTACAGTTGCCTGTATGATGAGGAACCAGTCAACACATCTAACAGCTGGATCTTAAATCCCTTTCGTGGCCCTCCTGCGATCAACACATAACATACACAATATTACTTTTTAAATAATTATCATGACACCAGACTGTAAAACACCAAATAAAAAAAATCATGCAGAAGCTATTACACAGCAGTAATGTTGTCATATTGATACAGCATAATCAAGTTAAAATACATTGTTAATCCACACAGACCTTCTACAACAAATACATGCTAACAAGCTTGTGTTGATAGATAGTTCATAGATTTAAAGCTAACATTGAGTCTTGTACCTGCATATTACAGCTTTATTACAGCATGTGCCACGCATTGCAGACATAGCTGTGGGTCCAGGTTTAAATAGTATAGCTCATTGTATTATCCCATCACTTAACCAGCAAGAAACTAGCAACCTAAGCAATTAGCTATTCAGTTAGCATTCTGTTAGCCAGTTAAGCTAATAGCTAGCTTACTTTACCGTTACCGACATGATAATTAAGCAAATTAACGGAGTATTTCTTTCCTTGCTACTGTTAATATGCTGTTAATGTATGGTAGTTTACACTGACCTCTAGCCTCAGCATTTTGGAGACTGTCAGTCGCTGCGAGTACTATAAGGTTGGAAGCTAACTGTTGGCTAGCATAGCATTAAACTCTACTCATTTCTCAAAACAATCTATATACACCTAACGTTGTGCGGAAATGGGAGGGCTCTGGCGGCGCTGACAGCCAATAGGATTCAGACGTGGGAGGTTTCAGCCAATCACGACGCGACATGGGCTTCCAGTGAGGTATGTATAATGTATATTATTGAATGAAGATGATGTTGATTTGTAACCATAATTATGTGCATAAAGCTAATCATTCTCAATTTTCATGGAACAAAATTAGACAGTTGGCAAAGTATTTACTGCAAATAGTAATTCCTTTATTTAGACGTTAAAAAGTCTTACAATATAGAGCTCCAGAAAAGATAAAATTCTTCAAAGAAAGGAAAAACATGCTTATACTACAGTGGAGAAGACACAACTCCCCATGCATGCAGAGGGAACAGAGCTTCCTCTGGGTAAAATACTGTTCAAGAGACCATACAACTTCAGCCAGGCTTCAAAACCTAATGATGTGTGAAACAGAAGCTGACTGAGACAAGTAGCTTGAGAAGACCAAATCTGAGGGGTGGCAAAGGTAAGATGTCTCAAAACATGTATTTTAAGAGACAGACATCCTCACACACCTTTATTGTACTCCTGAAATAATGCCCAAATGCAATTTCCAATCGGTTATTTGGAAACCCGCACAAAAAGACGTGGAGTGACATTCTAAGAAACACATTCAATACAATAGTTTGTTTTTATTCTTTAATGTTTTCAGTTTTAGTAGTAAACCCAGGAGAACCTCTGAACCATTTGCCATTTTAATGTCAAAAGTACAAATGACAGTTGAAGGGGATTTAAATTAACAAGCTGGAAAATAAAAGGTATTCAAAAACTATGAGAGGGAACCACGTCTTCCCACCACCTCTGCACCGTTCAGCCTTCTGTACGCCCGAACCGAGGGGCTGCATTTCTGCTTGTCCCCTCTGTTCCACGTAACACCTCAAAGCCTCACTCCACGCCGAGCAGCTGGGACCCGTGTGTGTCAGCGATGGTCTCTCAACACTTTTACAGCTTCAAACCACCTGTTGTCTTTTGCTCAACAGTAAAGATAGTCCCATTAGCTTTGTAACCGCATAAAAACAACTCGAACACAAACGGTATGATTTGCAAACAACACACCCTCCCCCTTCACTGAGTCTAAAACTGTTGGCAACTTTGGAGCACTTTTGGATTCTGAGCTTTTTGTCATGTTCAATTATTGGGTATGAGGAAAGGGGAGCAATAAAATATTCAAAAATCAAAGAGTGACCTCTTTGCAAAATAAATGCAGCATTTTTTGTACTTTATATTTGTTTTCTCTTTTTAGCGTCCTTTGAAGAAAGTGTTGAATGTGTCGACCCTGGGGCATTTGTCACAGTTCTGTTTCTGTGGAGGCGGCACATTTGGGCTCTTTCCAAACGCTGCGCCCCTACTCTGCCTTCTGAAGCTCTCCGGTGGGGGGGGCACATGGGCTGCGCAGACTCTTCTGCAACACGTGGGCGTCTGCGGGCTCTATCCTCTTGTAGTAATTCTTTTTCGTTTCGATGATCTCAAAGCCAAATTTCTGGTAAAAGTGGATGGCTGACTCGTTGCTGATCTGCACATGACTGTGGAGAGGGAAAGAGGAAATTAGGTTAGTGATGGAACAGATGCTTTTGTAGAATCAACTAAGATGGCAATGATATATTGTTACACAAGGTCTGCAATTAGACACTCACAGGTAAATGTTGTCGAACGTGCCATCCTTCTCACAGATGTTTAGCACATGATTCAGCATCTTTGTACCTGGAGAGAAAGACAAAGGGCAGAGTTAGAAACAAAAGATCCCAAAGGGCACTGCACCTTCTTCTAGAGATCTGGAACGGCTTACCGATTCCAAGTCTACGATAGGGTGCTAGACAGCCAAGCGTCATGATGTACAGTCTCTTCTGGTTCTGAGAGTGGTCCACTCTGCAGCACACAGCTCCCACTGCAATGTCATTGAAGTATGCTGCAAGACAAAGATCAGGGACTAAAATATCACCAACAGACAGGGCTGTGTCTGAGGAAACAAAGCCGGTCAAGAAGAATGCTTAATGTTAGAGGTTTCTTACCTAGCTTGGCAAGCTCTCCAACCTCCAGGACATCTTTGTAAAACTTGTCGTTGTAGCTGACAGGGAAGATGACCTGGTTCAGGCGTTTCAGTTGCTTTATGTTGTGGGGCGTGACATCCCCCAGCTCGATCCGGCTACTGGAACAAGAGCAAAACGGTCAAATGGCTGGCAATCGGTACACAGTTATATTCAAGATCAGTGGACTCACAAAAGGTCACGTTGAGATTTTTTAAAAACTGAAATGGTTAAATTGGTTACTTGAGAGGTCTTCAAAAATAATTTCAAATGTAATGTTCTGAATTTGTTGCCCTATATTTACAAAGAAATTGATATGGCATCTGTTAAAATCAAGAGACACGATAACCTGTGAATATGTGTGTTATAATAAAGTGCCTTAGTGAGTGACTTAAACACTACTCTGCAGCTCATGTGTATGATTGAGGGGTTCACTGTGGTATTTATAGTCATCCAAACATCCTAAAAACAGCTGTTGGCCACGTGTGTTGTTCATGAAAATATACAGTGCCAGCATCCGGCTAAACTTCAAACAGTACTGCCTCTGAAATCCTATCTGAACATTCAAACACAGTTCAGCGTTAATCGCCCTCATGTTATGTGAGAATTAACACCATGGCCAACTTTTTTTTTACATCGTCCATCACTGCTGCTGGTGTGTTAACCTACTTCGATATGTCAGGTTACACTGAGCAAGCTGGATGAGGCTCTGAAGTTGATGTCAGTTGTAACGTTAGCAAGGTAACTTGGTAAGGTTGCTCAATGTGCCATTAGCTTGTGCAGTAACTTTGTGATCTACCTCCCTGCAGCTGAAGTTAAATTTAGCTGTTGTTGACAAATACACACACAAATACTCAGTGTTATCTCACAGGCCATAAGACATTGATCTGTTTATATCACACAAATGTATTTATTACTACAATTACCAGTATGTATTCCACATTACAGTATTTAATGATACATTCTGTTCTTGTAGATCTTTTTACATGTTTATGCATTTACTTGATCGTGTAGCTTATTTTATTTGACATGTATATAGTTGACTTCTTCATAATCTTGCACGAATTTCTTCTTGCATTTCTATTCTTTAAAAAAATAAATGTATGTCTTATAAATATATTTATGTTCCATTGTTGGAGGAGACTGTGACTTCATATTTTCATTGCCATGACTACACTCTAGCTACTGTTCATATGACAATAAAGGCTTTGAATCTCCAAAGTGTGTGTAGCTTAGCTTAAAAGTAGGTTTACTGACTCAGCTCCCTAGTAGCAGCTAGCTAGTTAGCTTTGCTTGTTCGCCGTCTAAACGAACAGACGTAAGTTAACCAACACATTCTTCACAGAACTGTTTCTATAACGGTGCTGTCCTTTGTATTTTTTCCTGCTACACCTTATTAAAAGTAGCTTTTCAAGCTAGCTAGCCTCGCCGTCTCCTCCCCTTGTACAAAAAAAACGAAAACTTTACTCGTGCTAAGCTACTTAATCGTGACTCAAAAGATTACACTCACCCTTTCATTGTAAACAGATATTATCCCTTATTTTCGATGATGCTGAACTTTAGAGTTGTTCTGGGTAAAAAAGGAGGGGTTTTGACAGAGTAAGGGTCGGGGATGGCTCCCGTTTTACCCTCCACATGTAGCTAGTTTTGCGGTGGTAGCACTTAGCTTAGCCGCCGCACTCTTTCCACGACTGGAAACTGTCAACCCTGACCCCGCGCATGCGCACAAACACGGCTCCTTCTTCTTTCCACGGTCTTATGGCGGATGGCAACCAGCGTTAAAGTTGCATTACTGCCACCTACTGTATGGGAGTGTGGACCACAGATCAGGGGAAAAAGCAATGACCACGACAACAACAACAAAACAAACAACTACATTCTCTTAAAATCGCGACTTTATGTTGGAACAGAGAGAGAGCGATTTAAATGAAGTAAACAATTCCCCACAGCAATTTGTGATAGTGCCTCCATTTTGGCTCAAACGTTCCTGTAAAGATATTAAGCGATTAAGAGATAGTCTCCTTTCTCAACCCGACACCTAATACCAGAGTGTGGAAAATACTCTGGAAAAGTATCCAATTAATACTATACAATTCTGTTAATTATATTCCACAACTGTATACATATGTTTGTGTGTATAGACTGCTGTTACTTACATTCTTATAAATTGAAGGTATTAAGTTAAAACAGGCAACATTAACAGTAGTATTCTTGCATGTGTTGCCAGACGAATCTCCATCCACAGTTGTCAATCTCTAACACTTGTAAACTCTTTACGGCAGAGCCCGGAGGAGGAGCCAAAATGGCGCCAGTTGCCTGGGCCCAGCAGTAAAACAGCAGTGAATTAAGTCAGCTGATCTCAGTCTGCTGTCACGCACCGCAGCAACCAACGTTTCTCTCTCTCGAGGCAAGACACTAAACCACCACTCCACACCAAGACGGTAACTAAAGCATTTTATTTACCTGTGTTGTCAATATTATGCACTTGTATCCTGGTCGTGTGTGGATAATGTAACATTTTTGGTTGAACAAAAAACGGAAGAACCATCGATTTTCAGCCAGGCCGAGGACCTGCTATCGTTTTCACAACACCGAATAACCTTATCAATTCAGTGGGGTTGAATGAAAATCTATTTTATTTATCATATTTTTTTGTTTTTAGACAAATTTCGGTGTCAGTAAATTAGTTTCCAGTTAAGCTGTCACACTAGATATCCTTCATAAATACATTTTCACATTACATATATCATAAATAGCCCCCCAGGTTATTCTAAGGCCATTATATCTTTATTTTGGCATGTGTTTTTACATTAAAACAAAAATCTTTAAGCTACTACCATGCGACCAACTACCTGCATGTAAGGAATTTGCAATTTACATCATTGTGTCAGGATGTTTTGCACTTACATGTGATATTTCTGAGTCTATTTTTGACATCAAACCTACACGTTTCCAACAATTGAATATATGCAATCCTTTCTTTAGTACCCAGCACACATTAACCAGCATACATCTAAGGTCAGCAGTGTAGTAAGGAAGGGTACAATTATCTTTATTATGGATTGTAGTCATGTGGAAGAATGTGTCCTCAGTGTGTCCTCACAGTCATAATGTGTACTTCCCAGTTTTGCACCATGCTAGTTTTCCACTTCCTTAAAGACACTGATAGAGACCAGGCCGACTAGTCATGTGCTACAATCATATGATCAAGTGTCTGTTGTTGCAGCAGGGATTAACACAGATCAATGTACCCCTTATCTGCTCACTGTTTTCTCCTTTTTAGAAGCTATTTAAAAAAGAAGTTGACATAGATACTTCAAGACATGATTAATGTGGAAGTTGTGCTCCGTTTGAGTGAAACCTCATTAGGTGCCAGTCTTGTAATTCCTGCATTGGTCTTTTGGTGGAGCTCCTATGTTCCTGCACAGATGGGCTGAGCAGCATAAAACAGGAAGATCTGTGCGTCAGTGGGAAGGACACGAAAAGGGCGTGGATGTGGAGAACTGAATGTGTGTTACGGATATCAAATAGAGAATTATAAAAGGCACATTCAGGAAGTAAGAGCATGTTGAATGGATCGCTTTGTGTGACGCCCACAGAATATTGCAGATGAAGCAGATTTTTAATACGGGCAGTGCATCTGCAGTCGGCTCTCTGTGAGGATGGGTTTGTGTCACGACTCGCTTGTTATTCCTGCAAGAGGAGAAATGTGGAATCATGCACCACCTGGAGTGGGATTCCCCTCTTATATCACGCCGACTGTTCTCCGGCACCTGAAGCAGCAGAGAAGGAGGCCCGGCCCGGAAAAGGCACCGTAATGCTCATGAGAAATAAAGAGTCGTGAGCAGCAGGGATGTTTTTTTTACTAGTGGTTTCCATGGTTACAATAGGAGATGCCACTATTGAGGTATGGCACGATGCTACGCACATATTTACATCTGAATAAGTGGGTTATTTCCATATTATCTTTAACTTTTTTAAATATATTTTCGATGGGTTATTTTTCATTTTGTCTCCTTTTATGGTGAGAAATCTATTTTGTGTGATCATGAGAGCGACTCTACTTCTTCACAGATAAATATGAACCAAATGCTTTATGTGTAATTTATAAGGCTGGTAACAGTGGCTCAGTTCTTAAGCAGCTCTGTGTGGTCTCATGAAATGACTGCAGTAATCAAAGAGCTCGTGCCCACAGCTGCGCTTCTGCTTTAATAAAAGTGCTCAATAATTCAAATGTAAAAACACACATTTGGTTACAAGCGTTTCACAGCAATGATCAGCCTCTCCTTGAGCCCTGTGGTTCATTTCCTTCTTTCCTGCTCTGTGTCCTTACTTTGTTTGTTTCCTTTCAGTTGGATTTCTAAACCGTGAAGATGGACATGTCCAACCTGCCCAGGATCAGGGACGAGGAGAGGGAGAGCGAGTTTGGATTCGTCCATGGAGTCTCCGGACCAGGTTGGCCACATAAACACCACCATTACATCCTGCAGAATTACTACAGAAGTGTTAGAAAGATATCCCTCGTCCCCGGCTCGAGCTTCAGTCTCAGGATCCATGTATCTGTGATCCCCTCCTGAGGGAAGGAGTCATCACATACAGAGCATCAACTAGTTCCTGAGCAGCGTCCTTCACATGCTGATATCCAAGAGAGGGAGTTACACAGTCACAAGATGGAGGAGTAGAAAGCAGTATTCAATGTTTACTTCAGATTAGCTCCACGTCAGAAATGAGCATGCTTGATGTCTCTCTCCATAGAGGCTGAGTCATCATGTTAATCACAGAGCTATCATCTGCCTCAAACAGTCCTGATGCTCTTCTAGCTCATCTCACATCCTGTCATGTTCACAGCTACAGCTGGGATACCTTTGTTATCATGTGGCTCTCATACTGGAAGAGGACATTCAGTATTATCCCAAACAAGAAGCCTTTAAAACAGACACAAGCTCAATATTTGAGCAGCAACACAAACAAAAGACTTGTTCTGCTCTTCCTCTTTGTGGGCTGTTAATGTTTACCTTGTGTTTCTGCAGTGGTGACGGCGACAGCCATGGCGGGAGCAGCCATGTACGAGCTGGTGCGAGTCGGCCACAGTGAGCTGGTGGGAGAGATCATCCGGCTGGAGGGAGACATGGCCACCATCCAGGTCTACGAGGAGACATGTATCCTTCTGGACGCGCGACTGTGCCTTTTGAATTCAATGTCACAGCTTATATTGATCCATTCGTGGCAGCCATACGGTTTAACCCATCACATGGTATCCGTAGGGAGCCGAAAAGAGAGATACAACCACCTCTGAAATATAATATTTATCAAATGTTGCAGAAGAATGAGACGATACGAACATTTAAGACACAATATATTTACCGTGAGCACAAAAATATGGCGTGTTTTAATCCATACGACACATTCATTTTTTATCCAATAGCAAATGTGTTTTATTTTAAAGCGAGAAGGAAGGGGAAGTGAATCGGCACATTTTCCGACCCATGAACTGTGAGAAAATAATTTATTTGGTCGCACCTAGTCTGTGTGAAGAGAGGCCAGCAGGGGGAGTAGCGCTGCCCTCTGAGCATGAAAGTGTTTGTAATGTTAATGTAAATCCTACATCCCAGTCTGAATGTTTGTCCTGAGCGTGGGTGCAGCCGGTGTGTCTGTGGGAGACCCGGTGCTGCGGACGGGGAAGCCTCTCTCCGTGGAGCTGGGTCCAGGGATCATGGGCTCCATCTTCGACGGTATCCAGCGACCCCTGAAGGACATCAACGACATGACGCAGAGCATCTACATCCCCCGAGGAGTCAACATCGGAGCCCTGAACCGAGACCTCAAGTGGGAGTTTAATCCCATCAAGAGCCTGCGGGTGTGTGCGGGATTACAACCTTCATGTTTAACCTTGGCTGTCCACAGACTATATTCACCACACTATTTGTTTTGATTGTCTTTGGGCAAACTTTGAAAATGTTAGATTACACAGAAAACACTTTGGTTAATAATAGAAGTCGTTTTAAAAGCAGGAACATTTTTTCTGTCTTTTTTAAAACTATATTTGTATTGATCTTTTACATTTTATGGAATGGACGGGCATAGAAAAGGAAGTTAGATGTCTTTAAATGTACATATATTTAATATTCAACTTGTTATGATGGATGTAAAATACTTGATTGTGCATTTCTATTTTCGAAGTTATACAATATTTGGTCTTTGAGCACGTGGGACAACGTAGTTCAATGTGCTCAAAGATTACACCTAAACCCGAAAATGTAAGCTTAGGATACAAATGGGATATATATCATTATTTTTGTTTTGTATCCCCATCAGGTTGGCAGCCACATCACAGGAGGAGACATCTACGGCATAGTGTGCGAGAACTCCCTCATCAAGCACAAGATCATGCTGCCTCCCAGGAACAGAGGCACGGTGACCTACGTGGCTCCGCCCGGAAACTACGACGTCAACGTGAGTCGTCGTCCCCCCCCCCCCCCCCTCCTCCTGATGCTCAGTTCCCCACTGTCGGGTGGTTGTGTTAATGCCCTGCGTCTCTGCCCCAGGACGTGGTGATGGAGCTGGAGTTCGAGGGGCTGAAGGAGAAGTTCACCATGATCCAGGTGTGGCCCGTCAGACAGGTGCGACCCGTCACGGAGAAGCTGCCGGCCAATCACCCGCTGCTGACCGGACAGAGAGTGCTGGATGCCCTTTTCCCGTGCGTCTCCTCCTTTACTAACTTCATCGCTAAGACATGTGGCCAACCCTAACCCCCCCCTCCTCTCTGTGTGTGCAGCTGTGTGCAGGGAGGAACCACAGCCATCCCCGGAGCGTTCGGTTGTGGCAAGACTGTCATCTCTCAGTCGCTGTCCAAGTACTCCAACAGTGACGTCATCGTCTACGTCGGCTGCGGGGAGCGCGGTAACGAGATGTCAGAAGTACTGCGGGACTTCCCAGAGGTGGGCGTTTCTTAAAGAGGACATATTAGGCTCATTTTGGTTCATATTAGTTTCCTTTCCTGTTCAAAAAGCTCTTTATTTTACGAGCCCCAGCCATCGAGTGTATTCAAGCTCTTACTTACTTCCCCTTGATGAGGTTCAGAGTGACTGACGGTGTGTTCTGACCCTCAGCTGACCATGGAGGTGGACGGGAAGACGGAGAGCATCATGAAGAGAACAGCGCTGGTGGCCAACACCTCCAACATGCCCGTGGCCGCCCGCGAAGCCTCCATCTACACGGGTACGGTTCGTATGCCACAACACATCACATGCTTCCCGTGTTTGTGTCCTCAGTGGGTGGTGGACGCTGACTATAGCTTGTCTTGGCAGGAATCACGCTGTCCGAGTACTTCAGGGATATGGGATACCATGTGAGCATGATGGCCGACTCCACCTCCCGTTGGGCCGAGGCTCTCAGGGAGATTTCTGGACGTCTGGCTGAGATGCCTGCTGGTGAGCTTGGAGTCTCCTGGATGTTATAAAAAGAGCTGAAGGTGGATGAGTTGAGCTTCGGTATATCTGGCATTAGGTTTATTCCAACTATCACCGAAACGACTTTTTAATTACAGCGGTCTTATATGTGAATATTTGTCTGCTTTGATGGTGGACAGAGTATCTTTTACCCGTTAAAGTGCTTCCTGTTTCTGCCCACAGACAGCGGGTATCCTGCCTACCTGGGCGCCCGCCTCGCCTCCTTCTACGAGCGCGCCGGCAGGGTGAAGTGTCTGGGAAACCCTGAGAGGGAGGGCAGCGTGAGCATCGTGGGAGCGTGAGTACTGCCTCGGCCCACCAGAGGGAGACACTCCTGCACACACAGTGGACTGTCACTCACTTTTATGTGTTTCTGACCAAAGCATTTCAATTCAATATTATATTTGGACGTTAAAATAAGTAGAATACAAAGCTTAAATGTATTTGCTCCTCAGTGTGTCGCCTCCTGGAGGAGACTTCTCTGACCCCGTCACTTCCGCCACCCTGGGTATTGTACAGGTAAATCGTCAAATTCAGATTTTTCTTTTCAGGCTCTACTGATTGAAGTTGCTCAGGCCTTTACTTTATGTTGCCCTGATCTCGTCCCTCAGGTGTTCTGGGGTCTGGATAAGAAGCTGGCTCAGAGGAAGCACTTCCCCTCCGTCAACTGGCTGATCAGCTACAGCAAATACACCCGCGCTCTCGATGAGTATTACGACAAACACTTCCCAGAGTTTGTGCCTCTGCGCACCAAAACCAAGGAGATCCTGCAGGAGGAGGAGGACCTGGCGGAGATCGTGCAGCTCGTCGGGAAGGTATTTCATCAGAAAGGCGCCGGTTTCTTTTTTGATTAGCTTTCATCTGATTGTAGCTTCAAAGTCAGACTTGCATCGAAGAACATCCCATCCAAACCATATCTGTTTTGCTCCTACACATTTGAACAGGCATCACTGGCAGAATCGGATAAAATCACCCTTGAAGTTGCCAAACTGATCAAAGACGACTTCCTGCAGCAGAACGGTTACACTCCGTACGACAGGTAACCCTTCAGTCACACTCGCAGTTACAGAACACGAGGAGAGAAAGTGAGACTCCACTGTTGGGCGTTTCCTGTGCTGATTGTTCCGTGTCGATCTCCTCAGGTTCTGTCCCTTCTATAAGACGGTGGGCATCCTGTCCAACATGATCTCTTTCTACGACATGGCGCGGCACGCAGTGGAGACCACGGCTCAGAGCGACCACAGGGTCACCTGGGCCATGATCAAAGAGCACATGGGAGAGATCCTCTACCGGCTCAGCGCCATGAAGTTCAAGGTGTGTGTGTGTGTGTGTGTGTGTGTGTGTGTGTGTGTGTGTGTGTGTGTGTGTGTGTGTGTGTGTGTGTGTGTGTGTGTGTGTGTGTGTGTGTGTGTGTGTGTGTGTGTGTGTGTGTGTGTGTGTGTGTGTGTGTGTGTGTGTGTGTGTGTGTGTGTGTGTGTGTGTGTGTGTGTGTGTGTGTGTGTGTGTGTGTGTGTGTGTGTGTGTGTGTGTGTGTGTGTGTGTGTGTGTGTGTGTGTGTGTGTGTGTGTGTGTGTGTGTGTGTGTGTGTGTGTGTGTGTGTGTGTGTGTGTGTGTGTGTGTGTGTGTGTGTGTGTGTGTGTGTGTGTGTGTGTGTGTGTGTGTGTGTACTTTCACACACATGCTGTCAGTGGTGGGAAGTAACTAAGTACATTCACTCAAGTACTGTCCTTAAGTACACTTTTGACAAACTTGTACTTTATTTGTATTTTATTCTACATACTTGTATTCCATTTCCAAATTCTATTTTGTTGGCAATTGCTGTACTTTTAAAAAAATGTTTCACACTCTTAGTTACTAGTTTATGTATAAAAACACATGATGTATGAGAAGATGTACCGTACTGCTAATACTGAAAATTATTCTGCATTTCTCTTAAGTAACATTTTTAATTGTGTACTTTGACTTAAAATGAAGTATTTTTAAATACCCTATATTTGTACTTTTACTTAAGTAAAGAATCGGAGTGTTCTTCCACTGTGTGCCGTGATAGTGATGCCAACCTGTGTGTGTGTGTGTGTCCAAGTGTGCTTTACATTTGGGGAAGGGTAGACAAACAAGGACAGGCAATAAAACAACAACAAAACAGAAAAGCACTCGGGAGGAAGTTGGTATCAAAAGTAGTGATATCTGTCAGCATGTTTTCTCTTTTAAGAGCTAGCCTATTTGGTTTGTATTTTAGACTTCGCTATCCTTTGTAAGGTCTGAGATGAAAGGAAGTCAAACCAAAGATTTGGATCCTCTCAAGATGCGATTCCTTGGCTCATCAACACCTTCCACGAGTTCTCCCATAATCCTGCTAACAAACTAAACGACACACATTCACAAAAAGCTGACACTTTCAAGACAAAAGAGCAACGTGTTTTAACCTAAACACTATTAAAACTGAGCGGTTGTGGCTCGTTGTATTGGGTCTGCACATGCCGTGTTAGAAATTAAGCATTTCTCCGATGGGACCCTTTGTGTCCAAGAACGTCTTTGACATCTGAACATAATCAAAGTGTCAAGAGTGAGGTTTTCTGTCCTGACTGTATTTCTCCGTCGCTGCAGGACCCGGTGAAGGAGGGCGAGGCCAAGATCAAGGGCGAATATGCTCAGCTTTTGGAGGACATGCAGAACAGTTTCCGCACATTGGAGGAATAATCCGCCGCCTCTCATCTCTCCGCTGCAGCATCACATTCCTCCTCCCTGTATCCCCGGTGCTCCCTTTGTGACCGAGTGTGTGGAGGGACAAGAGAAAGATGTACTGTATTCATTATTATGTTCTGCCTCATACATGTAGGCAAACTCTGGATCCTCTGCATGGTCGTGTACTTGTGTGTGTGTGTGTGTGTGTGTGTGTACGTACGAAAGAGGGATCTCTTCCACCCTGTTTCTTCCTTTCTCTGTTTACATGACTTCTTTGTGTGTCCGTGTTGCTCTGCCTTGAGACGGTTATTCGGTTGATGTATTGTGACTCATGAACCATCTGTACAGAAGAGTATTGAATATAAGATCATCCTATTTATTGCCAGCGTTCCACGTGAAGGCTTTGTCGGCCTTGTTCTTTTTACGTTTGTGTTTCACGCTGTGCAGTGTCGTGTACTTTGCTGTGTGAATGTGTACGAGTCCAAACTCTGCTGTCCGGTTATTTCATCATGTTTCTCCCAAATAATTAAAACATGAGGATAAAGAAGTGTGTGTGTGTGTGTGTTTGACTGCTGTTTCAGACGTTGCCGTTAGAGCAGCTGAACAGGTCTGTCTGCATACCAGAATCTCTCAGCACCCTTTGTCCATAGAACATTGGTTTAAATACTTGTTTTTTCTAAAGCACAGTTATATTTAGTATCCATAACTACAAGGCGTGTTTTCATATAAAAAAAAGATCATGTGAATCTTATCAAAAGCATCTGTAACTACGCATCAATGCACAAAGATGGGAAGTAACTAAGTAGACTTACTCAAGCACTGTACTTAAGTACAATTTTGAGAATTTCAATTATTGATACTTTGTACTTCTCCTCTACAATTCAGAGGTAAACTTTGTACTTCTACTCCACTACATGTATTTAATACCTTTAGTTACTTCACAGATCTGGATGAAGGATGTGAAATATAACCAAGTGTTAAATCAGACTTTAGTTCCACCTGGAGTAAATCCACCAGCTACCCTGCAGTCTACAAAGTACTTCAGACTAGCTGCACCTTCACCAGCTTTGAGAACACTTTCATGATCAATCATTATAAAACATATCATATATATTATTCTGAAATGGACCAATCTGCACAACGACTACTTTTGGTATAGCCTAAGTATATGTTGATGCTAATATGGGTCTACTTTTACTTGAGTGACATTTTGATTACAGGACTTTCACTGTAACAGAGTATTCCTACACTGGTACTTCTACTTTTACTCAAGTATCGGAGTACTTCTCCCACCTCGGATATGACGGGAGTGAATGAAGGTAGATGATATTAGGATATTTAGCATGTGACCAAATGGGCGTCACCGCTGATGATGACACGGTAACTCCCTACAGGTATGTCTTCCTGTCCGGATGAGATGCACCTGCAAAAAGACGCACGCGCACAACATTTACCTCCTCAGTACTGCTTGGGAACACATTGGTGCTTTCTGGGCTTTATTAATTTGTTAACACGTCGCACTTCCAACCACAGACAACCTGGGTCCACTCCGTGTCAGGTGAGTGACAACAATACTTTAATCTCAGGCAGCCCGCATGTGGAGACATGTTGAGGTAAAAGTATTGAGAAACACCGGCTGCACGGATCAGATAATCAGCTTTATCAGGTTGTTATTGTTTGACTAGACATGTCAAAGATGGCTGAGATAGGAGTTCCTATCAGCTGATTCAATCTGAAAGCATACAATGTTTGGAACTGTCACTAGGTTGCTGTGCAGTGGTGGGAGAAGTACTTAGATCTGGTACTTGGGTAAAAGTACCAGAGTGTAGGAATACTCTGTTACAGTAAAAGTCCTGCATTCAAAATGTTACTCAAGTAAAAGTACCAAAAGTAGTCGTTGTGCAGATTGGTCCATTTCAGAATAATATATATGATATGTTTTATAATGATTGATCATGAAAGTGTTCTCAAAGCTGGTGAAGGTGCAGCGAGTTTGAATGACTTTGTAGACTGCAGGGTAGCTTGAGGATTTACTCCAGGTGGAACTAAAGTCTGATTCAACACTTGATTATATTTCAAATCATTCATCCAGATCTGTGAAGTAACTAGAGGTATTAAATACATGTAGTTGAGTAGAAGTACATGATTAACCTCTGAACTGTAGTGGAGTAGAAGTACAAAGGAGTAAACAATACTGAAGTAAAACTCAAGTCCTTTAAAACTGTACTTAAATATTATAGTAAATCTATAGCCACTGATTATGTGCGTGTTTCTTAAAATGTACTCCAATGTTTTAAACTTTGACAGATCTTATCTTCCCGATACTTTCCCATTGGTGTGTCGTAAGTGCATACAGTGTTCTGTTCATTGAGATGCGTGACTTGCCTTCCAGCCTAACCCTGCTAGTCAAACCAGTTCTGTAGCCGTGATAATGACTTCCCTGGGGCTGCGGCTCCGTGGCGTTCCCCTCCGAGCTTCTGGTTCAGCCCTCCACAGACACACAAGTTATTCCCCCTCCTGTCACCTTAAGACACGGGGGTTCGGGGGAGACACTTTGTGTAATGTACATCTATAGCAGTGTGGAAGACGAAGTTTGACACATGTTCTTTTTTGATATGAGCAGCACAGAAGAGATGGACCAGCTATCGCCCCGGTCCGCAGTGGGCAGTGAGGATGCAGATGACTCCACGTCCATGCTGGATGTCCAGTGGAGCTCTGATGAAGAATTGGTACATTTTAAAACTGTCCAGTAAACACACATCTCCTGCTGCTTTTGTATACATTAGTTGATGATAATGGAGACATGGAAACTCTTTCACGGCCCTCCTGGGGAGCATGTTTCCCCTCACACAAGTGGGACTGCTGCTTCCTTCATGATGCAAAGCCCCACAGGCTCATAATGCTGTTTATCATCCTCTGGAACTCGCAGGAGATCATTTCTCATCCCGTCGACCCTTTTTAACCTCAGATTAGAATCACACGGGAGAAAGACTTATGGACGTTGCCTGTCTTTCTCTCGGTGTGTGTAATGTTTGAATGTCCTCCCTCAGAGCTCCTCCGACCCTCAGGGCCAGTGTCTCCCTGCTCCGTCTCCTCTGCCCACCTACAAGCAGAGGTTGGATGAATTCAAGAAGCTGTTCAAAGAGCTGCCCGAGTCCGAGAGGCTCATAGTGGGTGAGTAAAGTGTTTTTAAAACCCCTTTATCTAAATCTTTGCTATGGTGAAAACACTTTTAAAAATAACTGAGACTAACTATTGACACAAAAGCAAATCTCCTCTACTTCGCGACCCGAACATCTAGGATTTCTTTTTTTTTAATAATTACAAGATGAAAAACAACCACCAATAAAGAAAACAACAAACATCTAAATGGTAATATATTTGGAGTAAGATGAGATCACTGTCCATGTATTTATCTCAATTATATCTGAAGACGCACTGTGAAAAATCCCACACACACCTCTCAGTGTTTCATTACAGATAAACCACTGTTTTCATTAAATGGGAAGTGGTCATGACTAGACATGTGATCTCTAACTCAGCATGACACGGCAGCATTACAAACCACAAGACTATGATTTCCAACACGTCTTAATATTCTTGGAGATGGAGATCAGTTCATTTCATATTAAGTATTTACATATGGTCTGTTTCTCCCTCTCTTACCACAACATCTTTCCACTGTGTCCTGTTTTATAAATACAAGCGAACACTCGTTCTGTATTGATGGTTGCCCTGCATTACATCTTCCCTCAGACTACACGTGTGCCCTGCAGCGGGACATCCTCCTTCAGGGACGACTCTACCTGGCAGAGAACTGGCTCTGCTTCTACAGCAACGTGTTTCGGGGTACAAAGGTGAGAAGAGAGCGGAGGAGGGGGTTTCAGTCGAGAAGCAGACTGTGTTCACATTGCTGTAAGGGCACATGGTCGGATCTGAAGACACATCTGTACCATTTCCAATAGGATTATCTCAGTCCCACT
This sequence comes from Pseudochaenichthys georgianus, assembly GCF_902827115.2. Taxonomy (NCBI): domain Eukaryota; kingdom Metazoa; phylum Chordata; class Actinopteri; order Perciformes; family Channichthyidae; genus Pseudochaenichthys; species Pseudochaenichthys georgianus. The sequence goes on from NC_047522.1 coordinate 22,084,428, forward strand.
GCTCACGTTATACTCTCTTTTTAAAGTATGGGAAACGTCTACAGTGTGAAGAATTTAAAATCCACCATTAAACGATACATTTAAACAAATCTAACGCAAAAAAAGTTCCATATCTGGTCCATTTTTTAGAAGATATATCGAATGTTCCTATCAACAGCGAGAGATTGTGGTTTACACCATGTGCAACAGTTTAAATGGAGTAAAAAATAACAACGAAGACACTGTAGCTACAACACTTGTGGCAGTGCGTGTGTGAGTTATCTCATGATGACTTTATCTCATGATGACTTCATCACAAAATAACTCGGCGGACAACGTAACGGTTTCCAAAGCTAGATTATTTTCTTTATAGCACCCTTTTATAATAATAATAATACATTTTATTTTTAGGCGCCTTTCATGACACCCAAGGACACCGTACCATTTTTTTTTTTTTTTTAAATAAGTAAATTAAAACTAAATAAAATAAAAGCTAAGAGGCAACAGAACAAGATAAAAACACAAACAGGAAATCATGGAGGAGACAGTCAAGTGGACACACATGGGACATATAATGGGGAGCACTACAGTGAGTAAGCAGATTTGAACAGGTGGGTTTTTAATTGGGATTTGAACATGGTGGTTGTGTCTGACTGTCGGATGTGCGGGGGGAGGGAGTTCCAGAGTCTGGGAGCAGTGCAGCTAAAAGCCCGAGCACCCATGGTGACGAGGCGTGGGGTGGGGACGGTCAGCAGACCAGCAGAGGAGGAGCGGAGGGAGCGAGAGGGGGTGTACTCCGGAAGAACATGTGTGTGACCTTTAACCTCTCTTCTAGATTACAATGACTCTCAAAGACATCAAGAGTATGACCAGAGAGAAAACCGCTCGTCTAATTCCCAATGCCATCCAGGTCTGCACGGCAACAGACAAGGTATCGTGTTAGAGAAGAGACGGATCAATTTCCCAATTATAAGACACAAAATAACTTTGTTTCCCTTCACACCTGCAGTTCTTCTTCACGTCCTTCTCAGCCAGAGAGAAGAGTTACCAGGGAGTTTTCCGCATGTGGCAGAACACCCTGTTGGACAAGGTGCAGTCTCCTCCTCCACTGACCATGCCGTTTACTCCCTTTTCATATCTCGAGTCATCTTTAGCACAAACCCTGTCAACACACTCTTCTGTCGTACAATCATTTGCCTGCTGTGACTCCCACAGCAGGCTTTAAAACATTCTGCTTATGTAATCGTTCAGAGTACATGAAGCTGTCTTCCTCCGAGGTTATCATACACGGGGTAAAGATCTGCACGCAGTGAGGTTTGGCATGAATCCAACACAGCTTTTCTTCATCGCTCCACATACGGAGGAGTGTTTTTATCTGTGTGCGCGTCAGGAATAGAGTTAAACCTCCTCAGCTCGACGCATGTATTTGTGTTTGGCAGTCTTTGCTTTGTAAATACTCAGAGCAAGTTAATCTAGTTTAAACACTGCAGGTGCAAACGTGTGAGATGTTGTACAGGAGTTGAAGTTGGAGGGTAATTACTCAATTTGTTGATAATAGTGTTGCAATATATGATAAGTTGTGGGAGAGAAACTTACTCTAGAAGGAACACAGGGATTTTAGCCTTTGCAGACCATTTAAATGCACTAAACCCAATATAACACACTACCAGTGTGAGAAAAAGTTTTTAGAGAGTACTTGTCCATGGACAAGTGAGTTTGGCAATCTACTTGTCCGAATACATTTTTCACTTGTCCAGAATTGACAACAATTGGGGCCACTGGAATCTTCTTCTTCGTCATCGTATTTTTTACATTTTCCCACGGTTTTTACGACACCGCTAACGTAAGTGAGCGGTAAGATTTTACTGCATCACACATAGGGTTGGGTATCGTTTGGATTTTAACGATTGCGGTTCTGCTTTTCGATTCTGGTTATTTTCGGTTCTCGATTCCGGTTCTTGGAGAGGGTAAATCAGTCCCATGACAAACTGGGAGAAAAATATATTTATGAAAACATTAAGTCAAATCTGTATTCCTATTTACGAATCACTTCATACTGTTGAATTTCTTACGGTTATTGAATACAATTATATAAAAATAATCTCTGCATTGTTTAGTTAGTCCTAAGTGGTGCAGTTTGAGAATGTACAAAGACTCCAGCTCATTCAAAACTCTGCAGCTAGACTACTAACGAATACCAAAAGGAGGGAACACGTTAGTCCTGTCTTAGCTACTCTACACTGGCTTCCTGTAACTCTTAGAATTGATTTGAAGGGGCTTCTCCTCACATACAAAGCTCTAAATGGACAAGGACCCAGCTACATGGCTGACTCTCTAATGAACTACACACCCGCCAGAACACTGCGATCATCAGATGCAGGTCTACTAGAGGTCACCAGAAAGAGTCCTAAGAAGATCGGTGATGCAGCCTTTGTAAACTACGTCCCAAAACTGTGGAACACGTTACCCAACAATATTAGGAAAGCCAATACATTAGGCATTTTTAAAAGGCAGCTTAAAACCTCTCTTTACCAAAGCACTTGACTGATTTTACACTATTATACTGCACTATTCTCTGTGATTGACATTGCACTATTTCTCTGTTTTATTCCCCATGTTTTTATTTTTAATTATTTTATCCCACTTTATGCTTTGCTCTTGCTGCTTGTTTTACACTGATTTTATGTCTTATTTGTTACTGATGTAAAGCACTTTGAACTGCAATCCCCTGTATGAAAGGTGCTATACAAATAAAGTTATTATTATCATTATTATATTTATAGCCTATAGGCCTAGCGCTTTTCTACAACTCAAAGACACTTGCACGCTTACACATGTCCTGTAATACACCTGCTGCAGCTGCCCAGCTACTCACTGTTTGTAAAAGTTAATAAATAGTATAAATAGCATTTCAATAATGTACTTTATATACCCTGCTTCATAAACAATACTGACATCCCTGCTCCTCCGAGTCTGGGGGTCCGGGGATGTGAGGACAGCGCGAGGACACAGACAGGGAGGCTGCTTCACTTCATAAAGGAAATGGCGGTCAATATTAATATTAACGCTCAAACGCTTAATAACCTTCATTACGTGTTAGAGAGAGAACATAAGTTTGACAAAGATGAGGCTGTTATACGGGCAGCGGATCCGCTGTGTGTAGAAAGAGAGAGAGACGCTGAGCTGCACCGTGCAGCGATCAGCTGATACGGAGCATAGAGAGAGAGAGCTGCAGTCCGCGGGGCTCGGCCTCTCCGCCTGTCCTCACAACTCTTATTAATCCCGGGACCGGACAATTGTTATTTGTTCCTACTCGGAACCGAGTTTTGCTTCCCAGCCCGGCCACTGTGCTACACTTCCCGCCCCGTCTAACTGTACAGAAAGCGGCGAGATGCATTTCCTTAGGAATCGACAAGCAGAACCAAAACTAACACTTCTAAACGAACAATGGCGGACACGGACAATTTGCGAATGAGTTCTGCCTTTTGTAAACTCAATGTATCAATAATTTGTCAATAAATCGGGGCGAAAAACGTCACTTGTCCGCCGGACAAGTCAATTGAAAGATCTACTTGTCCGATATTGTAAATAACACGTCCCGGACGGTGGGACGTGTACTTTTTCGCACACTGACTACAGGATGGGATATAAATTAATAGGGCCCCTTTAATATAAATTCGCCCTAAGTATGTCAGGGAAGTCGTTTAAAAGGAAACCAACAGCTAAGCATAGGCAGCCTTATTTGGAAAATCGGCATATATTAAATAGATCCTATTAAATGACTATGGAGGCAATAGATTGTAATACATTGTTAAGAGGAGGAACCATGCAGCCTTGCCTACACTAAACTATTCTTAAAGACAAGCACTATGGCAGCCTACCCAGGGGGTGTAAGTCTGCAGGGATCCGCAGCACAAACACCTGTTTAAAAAAACATCCGCTTCAGAGTTCATTGACCTCAGGTGAGGCAATGAGAGCTCATTTGGATTCTGCCTCAAACCGCGCTGCACGTACCGGAGACTTTGAACGGAGTCGCGTCAAAACGGGAGTTTTTCTCTTGGCATGTGAACTGTCACTGAACCGGAGTGTTCACAGGTAGAACAGCAGCATTTATTTACATTTGATCACGGTGTTAATCAGGGCGGTGCGTCTTCAGACCAGCACTTCCTGACTGTGCGTCCAGGTTCAGATCAGTGTCTACAGAGGGCTGAAGCTCACAGCTGCGGGGAAATGGCATCTGACAAGTAAGGAAAAGTCTTTGTGAATGGATATGTAACTTTATGTGGGGTTTAAATGCGATAGAACACCGTACGTGGTTCTATATTTAACAGAAAAAAACGTAATTTCCCGGTCGGATTTTATGCAAAAAAGAGCGTCGTAGTGGCAATAATACAGACTGTTTATATCCCTCCGTCATATGGAACCGCGCATCTTGTTTAAGTATGTTTGTTAAGTTGCGCTTCGATAGGTTTAAACTGGGTTTGAGTGTTTGTCCCCCATGGAGATAAGACTGTAATGGTGCTGTGTGAAGGAAGGCGGCATGTTTCCAGGTTACCTATACTTCAGACTCTGAGTCACCTGCAGTTTATTGTTCATATTATGGTTTCTATCTGTCCTTTTTATTATGTCGGAGGAACAGATATGGTTTCCAACAGCCTTGATGTTTCCATGTCTTCTCTTCCAGCCTCTAACCAGCTTGGAGTTGTGGCAGATGGTCAAACAGCATTATGGGAATGACCTGGGTCTGAGCCATGAGGAGATGGAGAGTTTACACATGTCAGAAACAAGCATGCATACCAGGTAGGTTAAACTTTCACACACTCATACTGTGTTGTCAGTGGTGGGAAGTAACTAAGTACATGCACTCAAGTACTGTCCTTAAGTACACTTTTGACAAACTTGTACTTTACTTGAGTATTTGTATTTTATTCTACATACTTGTATTCCATTTCCAAATTCTATTTTGTTGGCAATTGCTGTACTTTTAAAAAATGTTTCACACTCTTAGTTACTAGTTTATGTATAAAAAACACATGATATATGAGAAGATGTACCGTACTGCTAATACTAATACTGAAAATTATTCTGCATTTCTCTTAAGTAACATTTTTAATTCTTTACTTTGGCTTAAAATGAAGTATTTTTAAATACCCTAGTATTTGTAGTTTTACTTAAGTAAAGAATCGGAGTGTTCCTCCACTGTGTGCCGTGATAGTGATGCCAACCTGTGTGTGTGTGTGTGTGTGTGTGTGTGTGTGTGCGTGTGTGCGCGCGCAGCCTGCAGACAACGAGGCCTGGTGGTGATGAGGGTGTAGGGAGGCTCGAGCGCCCGCATTCCCTTCGCCTCCCCGGGATGGAGAACGGGCCCTTAGAGTCCTCCACTCCAGGGGACGACTTCCCTTCGCCGCTCGGCTCACGCAACTCTCCAAACATGGTATTACATATTATCCTTATTATTACGTTGACTGTGCATGTGTCAAATCACGTGCTAGCCAATAGAAGTGCGAGTGTTAAATAGTGATGTTAACATGTTCCTGAAGTAAACAAAGACATGTTAGCCTTCGCAGACCATTTACACAAAAACCATATAACAAACCACAGGACAGGGAAAACCCAAAAGCATATAGGTCCCCTTTTTAATTTGATTGTTTTTGATCTCCCTCCTGCAGGAAGATGCTCGCAGCCCCCCCTCTCAGCGGCGCAGTCCGGCTCCCTCGCTGGACCGCCTCGCCCCAGAATGGGTTTCCAAGCGATCGGCGCTTTCTCTCGACCTCAACGCCAACCAGAACGACGCGTCCGAGCAGAGCGGCTCAGAAACGAATGAGGATGGTAAGAGGAGGCACTGGTGAATACTTCCGCTCTTTTTCTTTTGTTTGTTTAATATTTTCTCTCTCTCTCTCTCTCTCTCTATCTAGTGGAGGAACGAGTGGTAACGTCCGAGGTCCAGGGTCGACTTTTTATAAACAAGGTGTTCCACATCAGTGCCAACAAGATGTTTGAGCTGCTGTTCACCGACTCCAGCTTCATCCGCAGGTTCATGATCGTCAGGAAGACAACCAGTAAGTATTATAAAGGCACCAGTTCATGAGACAATGCAGCACTTCTAGCCCATACAAGCTTTCACCATGTGTGTGTCATCAGACGCCAGCTCTACTGCTTGGCAGAAAGACGCCTCGGGACACATGAAGCGGAGTCTGAACTACACAATAAGTATCAGCAACCCCCTGGTAGGAAAATTCTCCACCGCTACAGAGAACCAGGTGTGTTTTTATCCCAGTGTGAGATGTGTGTGTCCATGCTTGAATTGATAAATAAACTTGCATTTGCACTTGAATTGTCTCTCAGACGCTGTACAAAGAATCCCGGGATGGTCAGTACTACCTCTTGGACTCGGAGGTGTACACTCACGACGTTCCCTATCACGATTACTTCTACACCCAGAATCGGTACTACATCATCAGCAACTCGAAGCGGAAGTGTCGACTAAGGTGAGATAACGTCCTTCAGATTACTGTAGCGACTGTTGGATTTGCGTAACATGGAAATGTCTTTTTGGCACCTCTCGTAGGACTATAACATCCCATCAGTGCGTGATACTCATCAGTATTTATTTAACAATAAATAAACTATAATTGCCTCAGTGCGCTTTCCTGGGTTACAGTTTGCATCCATGTCTGTTCTATTAGACATTTGTGGAAATAATAAGCAAATTCCTTTTTGAGTTGGAGCCACGTAATCAGTTTCTCCTTGAGTCCATGTAGTCCATGAAGTAATACGCTCATGGTGCTTCTAAGATATCATGAGAATGAGATGGACATGACTTCCCAGTGACCACCAAATCTAATCGGCTTATCCTTGAGTGCTTGAGCTGATATTTGTGCCAAAATTGAAGAAATACTGAGATATGATCACGAGGATGGGACAGCGAGAAAATGCTATGCCTCCTGCCAGTGCTAATAAATGCACATATGAGTTATGGTGGTGTTGTGTCTTAAAAAGCAGCCTCGACACCTGGTAAGGGGCTTATGTCAGTTTATCTCTTTGCCATTTACAAATGTCTGTTGCGCTGCCAGGGTGTACACCGATGTGAAATACAAGAAGCAGCCATGGGGCCTGGTCAAGTCCTTCATCACCAAAAACTCCTGGAGCGGCATTGAAGATTATTTCCGACAGCTGGGTGAGTAGAGAGCCTTGTTGACAAAGTGTGGAGGCACTTCCCTGTCTTCTTTCCTTTATTTAATCTCTGAAGTGTTTCCTCCAACACACCAGGCTCTAGTGCCATGAATTACTTTACAGTATAAAAGCAATATAATGGGCTATTATCCAGTTTAAGTGATTTGTGCACTGAGCTTGGCATTAATTAGGTCCGTTTTCTGCAAAGGTTTCTAGGTTTTTCTGCTGCAATATTTGTCCAATCAATCCGAGAGTGTTCTAGCCCTTCCACCTCTGCCCTATATTTGTGTTTGACTCTCTGGCCCTGCGTTGACTCTGAACAGAGGCAGAGCTGCTGGAGGAGGAAGCGGAGATGAATCAAGGAGGTGGAGACACGGGGAAGATAGGTGGTCTTCGGAGGAGGAGACGGACTTACAGCCGGACCCTGCCCGAGCACATGAAGCCCAACAAGCAGTACGGGCAAGACCCCGAACAGCGCAGAGATAGCAACATGGGTACACAACGTCATACTGTGTGAAATAAGGATTATGTGTGTTGAGGAAAAATGTATGCAACTCTAATGTCTGTGCGTTGAATGTGAAGCTACAGCCAGGAGACAGTTTAGTTAGCATGAAGCTAGGTGACTTTATTGACCAGGGAGTCGCGGTGCGCGAAAATAAATAGCTTAGCATTCAACGCCATAAAAATATGATGTTCCTTTTTAACACTTCCCTTTTTGTACAAAATAAACAAACACATTATTTGTTTAAACTTTAAAGCTGCTGCTAGGCAGAGTTTGTTACCTGCAAACAGCGAGACGAGCTTCTAGTCTTTAAGCTAAACTATGCTACTCCTTGCTCCAGCTTCATATTTAATTACTAGATAAGAGTATACCCCTTTTTTGTATGCACATTTTGTATTGAAACATCACACTATATAGTTGAGGCTGCTTAGTTGAGATTGAAGAATTATCACACTTGTTCAAATATCTTTATGATGATGCTAAATGTGATTGAACTTGCGATTGTTCTGCAATTCCCATTTTAACATCACAAGCATATATATTTGAACCATGGAACATATTTCCTTAATCCGACTGATGTCAACTCAGTCGGTCAGTCAGAGACGAGAGTGCATCAAAGATCTAGTTTATCTGCATTCTGTGACGAAGCCTTAAAAGATCAAATGTTATTGAGCAAGCTGCAGCCAGACAGCAGCAATGCTCCAAGTGGACTTCTGTTGCTCTCACTCGTTGCGCCCTTGACACACCCACAACACGGCCGAGTTTGTGTCTCTGGCTGTTACAAAAATAGCAAAGAAATGGAACAACACAAACTGTTTATAATGACTGCAGCCCAGGTTTTTTTTTCAAACAGCCAGCACATTTAAAAAAAGAAAAGAAAATCTCTTTATTTATTGATCTGTTCTGTTGTATTTCAGGCCCCATAGAAATGAGCAGCCCGCACGGATGGAGCTCCACAACATTAGTGATTGGGATGAGTTTGATGTAAGTTACCATCCTGAAAGCAATGTGGTTTGTATTGTGTAAATGTTTCTTAAGTGTCTCTTGAGTCATTGTGCAGTCAGATGAAACTCTGTTTTCTTCTCTTACAGTTTGCTGATTCTGACGTTGATGAATCTGGGTCTGTTTTTCAAGTTGTGGGCCATGGAGGACGTAGCGCACCGCATGTACCTGAGCACCAAGCATCGGCTGAGGGAGAGGAACGAAGCCCGGTCAGATAGCTTTCTGTTGCTTTTGCACAATATATATGTCTTCCCCCTTCAGTTATCACGTGTCAGACGGTAGCTCAATTACTAGTTCACACAATCACACAGGAAGCAGATGCTTCTAAGGGGGGGGGGGGGGGGGGTTAGTCTTCCTCAACTTTTCTTATAAGAACACTCATTTATGTGTTTGTACAGCGACCTTGAGAGCCTTGAAAGGCGCCTATATAAAATAAATGTATTATGAGCGCTCTTATCTATTGACTCATGTTGAACCTGTTTAATTAACATTAGTTATGTAAGTGACATCATCTTGCTCCTTCCCTTTTACCCCTCCTTCACCTGCGCTTCACTTTGTGACTGCCTCAGTTGTTGTGCTTTTATGTGTTTGTCGTTTATTTAATCAATACTTTCTTATTTTGTTGTTTGGCAGCTTGGCCCCTGATTATATGCCCAGACAGGGACCAGAGTACCAGAGCAGAGAAGATGCACAGCTGCTAAAAAATGTCCTGCAGGACTCCATCAACCTATTAGAACAGGTAGGACAAGCTGGACTGCACAATACACTGTTGATACATACATATGCTTTTGGAACGTTGTCTTGTAGTTCGGAAGCAGCTTGAATGTTTCTATCTCCACAACCAGTGGGAGTCCATCACATTAATTCATAGCTGTTTTTATAGTGGCTCCAAGAGATCCAAGATATAGCAATTCAAAGTATATGCAAAAAGTGGCTCCTTTTCAAAAACCTAAAGCAGGTGTTGAGTCATTTCTTCTTCTCCTCTCAGCTCCGCAGCTCTCTCTTGGTGCTGCACAAGAACTTTGCTATGGCCAATCGTACGGCAGCCCCACACTGATGCTCCTCACCTGGGCGTCTGCAGAGATCCTGGCCCCGTGGAGGATAACAAAGGACTGCGGTGGTGAGCTGCCTCTGAGGAAATCTCTGTGATGTTTCCATGTTGACGTCCCCAGACTCCTGACATGAGTTCCCAGGAGTGATACGTCCGGGGCAGGGCATCAAAAGCAAGGACTATGGACTAACAGCTGAGTCGGACACACATGGATCACTATTTCCTTGGATATCAGAAAAAGCCTTCTTTACGTGCCTCCCTCTCCTCTGATGAGCCATGCCACACCAAATGAGCTATTGTACAAAGTTTTATTTTCGTTTAAGTGATTTCATATTATTTAAAAGCTATTTTCTCTATTTACATTTTTGCACATTTTAATTTTTGCACAGGTGCCTTGTAGGTTAGACTGTTTTAGATGTATTTGTAGGTAATTTCCTTTTTTATAAGAATTAATATTTTAGAATCAGTGATGATTTATCTTGTTTTATATTATGTACACTGCAGGAAACATTTAAAACGGTAAAATAATCTGATTTTTTATTCTACTGTTTATGAGCCAAATCAGGTGTTCAGGAGATACTGTTTTTTAACGCATATCAGCACTTATTCATCTTCCTGTACAGATGTTATATCACTCTTGTATGCCTTAAGTTAAACTCGGTGAAGGGTCAGTGATGCTGTCTCAGCACTATCTTACTGTCGACACTAAATTACACTCGTTCTGTGATTTCTCTCATTGTTTTCGACACACCACTACTTTAGCTTTGAGCCTTGTTTGATGTTTACAGTGTTTCAATCACCCATATCTGTGTGTTCCTGCAGACCACCACCAAATGATTTGTACATATGTAGCAATAATGCTGTTTTAATAAACAAGATTTCTCGCAAAAATGAATCTCGAAGAGTCAAGTTTTATACATTACAACATTATTAATGTCAACAACAGCAGAAGACATTCTTTTATTTTTCTTTGACCAACCCAACAAGATAGTTTACTTTATTTAGAAATATGAGATGCTGGAATCATCAACATTTAGCCATTTTTTACTTTCAAACATGAATCAGAATACAGAGAGAATCTGCATACTAAAAACAACTAATGATTATACATAGGATATGAAATAGTAATGCTTCCTTTGATTTGGGAATAACCTGTTTCGACCTTGCCCGGGACAAAGGGAAATAACCCTTTCTCTCTTTATTAAACATCTGGTTCCACTAAGGGCACTGGGAAGTATTTCATTCAATCAGGATTACTGATTATTGTTTAGTTTGTTATTTATAAGGCTGGTAGGAATGTCCTGTACTCTGCTCTGATCAGAAATGGAAAACCTAGCCAAAAGTGTCTTTGTTCCTTCATCACAGGTGAAATACAACACTGTCTTTAATTATTAACAGGTGGCAAGTCCTTATTTACTCCAGGAGGAAATACTATCGTGTATGTCAGTCAGTCTATCTGCAGTAAGGTCTCAGTTGTGTACAGGATGGTGTTTTCCCTTTAGTGGCCCCAATTAAGTTGTATTGTTATATCTAGTTTTGCAAAGTTACTTAGTAGACTATATTTATTCAGCAGTATGTGGAATGTATAATATTATTCATACAATTGAAATAGGCTAGATCAATTATTGTTCCTCGCAAAAATCCTTCTCTTATGAAAAGAGAAATACAAATTGAGTCGTAAAAAGAGTGCAGTCTGAAATCCTATTTTTATTTTATTCGGGATTTACTACAAAGTCATTTAGGACTCAACTATAGCAAGAAGTGACATCATAATTATTATTTGTTTCACAATTTACGTCTCCAGTGTATATTAAATAGTTAAAAACACATATACACAAATAAAATAGGCATGATCTCACACATGGCTAACTGGGAGGTCCAATCACGACGTCATGACGTAAACTGTTTGGGGGCGTGGCCACATGACGTCTCCCTCACCTCCATCAGCGGAACCGGATCCGGACCAACCGATAGGACCAAACCCGGTGTAAGACCCCTCTAACCGGGACAGTTTTAACACAGACCGGTGTCTATCCACACCTGCGGTGTTTCTGGAGACTTCCACCGCCCACTGAGGGTCATGTAGCTCAGACTAACCCCGATTATAGCAGCTGTTACCGGGGAGAAGACTTCCGTAGAGAAGCCCGGTGTTGTCAAAGCACCAGCATGTGTAGGTATGTTGACGCTTTTAGCATTTGTTGTGTGTTTCTGCTGCCACACATTTAAGAGTTTTTAAAGCAGTTGTGCGCTGTCAGGTTTGATACGTGATAATATGGGTCAACTGTGACCTGCAGACGGGCTGTCGGGAGACGTTAAATATAAATAACATACCTGTCAACTCAAGAAAAGCATAATAGTTCATGTATAAGAGCAGTATTTGTAGTGTAGGGAAATGAAGTGTATGGGTAAAAAGTATTCTACAAACCTTAATATGTCCAATTTCCTGTTCATAATGAGCCTGCCTGACTGAATCCATGTTAACTTTTATGTTGACATGACAGTTATTGAGATTAAAGGGAACGTCACCTCAAAATACATTTAAAATATATATAATAAGTTATAGTTTCATTTGAGCTGAATTTCTAATAAACAGTACATTAGAGAGGTTCCGCAGCATTAAGAGCAAAACAGCCAGATTCTGCAATAGCTTTTTCCCCCAAGCCATCAGACTGCTGAACAGCAAGTACCAGTAACATAAAGATTACATTACGCTGTGTAAAGAGCACATACTTTTTATATAGTATGTCTATTTTATTTATATGTATAGTAAGTCTTTATATTTTAAACGCACACTTTATCTTTAATTTTATCAGCACCACGTCACTATTATTTATTTATATGTACAATTTTAGCAAGTTTTTATATTGGCCTGTTCCTGTAAGCCAGTACAACGACATTTCGTTTTAATAGTACACTCTGTGTCTTGTTGAAATGACAATAAAGTATGTCTATGTCTATCTATCAAACCCAGGGCTTGATAATGGCCCTGTGAGGCCCTAACAGCACCCAGGGGCCCAGTCGTCACATGTGGAGGGTCATGCTGAACAGGAATCCTGTGATATAACCTGTAAAGGACTTTTTTAAATGACAGTTAAAGGTAACTTTCTCAAACACTTTGCAGGTAAATCTCTTGAAATATGATATTCATCATCCTGAGCGGGAATCATCATTAGTGATTAATTAGCTGACTACTTTAATGATTGAATATTGACTGTTTTCTCTATGAGATGTATGAAAATAGTCAAACAAAATCACTATTTCCCTCTACTTCCAAAGCCCAATGTGTCATGTTGTTAAGCACTTTTTTGAAACCTAAAGGCACTCAGTTAACTATCACATACAATTAAGAAAAGCAGAGCATTCTCACAACGTAAAAGCTTAAAGTACCAGCTATCAAAATAGTTTTAGATTCATTGTCTGTCTTCCTACTGAGCTACATCCATCCTTCCTGCAATTCAATATATTCTGGGAGCCCTGCAGCATTTGCAAACATTATTTATCAGTACATGCAGCCGTTTGTCTTCTCTTTATATACTTTACTTCAAAGTTGCCTTGAAGAACTCACCAGGTAAATGGTATTGACCCTTTAATCAACATCTGAGGACTTATACTAAAACACAACGTCACGCTTTGATTGATTGCTAATCCGAGGCTCATTTACCAGCGCCGGATCCCCAGAGAGGTCTAAACTGAGCCGCAGCATTAATCCCACTTAGCCTGTGCTCGGAGATGAAGGGGACACTGAAGACCGGGGATTGTTATAAATGCTTTCAATACCTCCGCTCACCTCAGCTCAGATCCATCAGAGGCGTGCAAATAAGCCAGCAGCCGTGGGACGGTTCAGCTCATCAGTAAAGCGTGACAGATGTGTGACAGATGTGAGGGGGAAAGGTGGACTGGGTGGGGTCAAATAGGCAAGGTCTGTCGCATGGTGGAAATCTGTTACAGTACGAGTCTGTTACTGTGGTTTCATCTATAACATGATAATGGTTCTAATGTTTTCTTTATAGGCTGTAAGGCTGTCCATCATGAAGAAGCGTGGTAAAAAGCATCTGGAGGAGGAGGAGACGTTGTGCTGCTGCGAGTATGTGAACAGACTGGGGGAGCGCAGCCATGTGGCCGCCTGCTGCTGCGACTGCGAGGACCTGGACGACGCCTGTGACCGGTGAGGGACATGTCCGTCTATATTTACATGTACAACTGATCCATTACTTATTTTTTTCTCACATTTTGTCCATCACAGTTATTTCAAGTGCTTGTTTTGTCCGATCAACAGCCGGAAATTCAACTATAATAATTCCTTGCATTTATTATAGCGCTTTTTCCAGTGCTCAAAGCGCTTTACAGATACACATTACACACATATGTTTTATACATGCAATGGTCACTGTGGACAATACCCACAGGAGCACGTTCAGGTGAAGTGTCTTGCCCAAGGACACACCGGCTTTACAGACGCAGCAGCGGCGGGTTTCACCCCTTGATCTGATGATCATTGCACAGCACACTGCGTCACACCGTCCATCTTCACACCTCGAGGTCATCGAGGCGCTTTCACAAGTACACATTAGTATCATACATGTACTGTGGACAATACCCACAGGAGCAAATCCGGGTGAAGTGTCTTGCCCAAGGACACAACGGCCTGACGCAGTGACGGCGGGAGCGGGTTTCGAACTGGAGTTCCCCAGCACTCCCCCTTGATCTGATGATCGGATGCACAGACCACTGCGCCACCCGTACCCGTATAATCAATTTACAATGATATTAAATAGCAGAAAACATGAAATCCCCAAAGTGGAGAAGCTCGTACCATCTTTTATCTCTGCGTGGCAAAAACAAGGTTTGGTCGGTGGATCAGTAGTCGACCGCTTTGATCCAAACTGAAAATATCTACTATTATGCTTTTTGCGTTTTCCCCGTCCTGTCGTGCGTCACATCGGTTTCTCCTGAAGATCATCAGATTACGCCCTCTTCAAGTTTTTCCTTCCTCTTTCAGGTTTCTAAAGAGGGAGACTCAGAAACCCGAGTCCCTGTCTCATGTGGCTGCAGTTTTCACAGACCGGATCCGAGTGCCCTGGCTGTGGGGGGGGGCTCGCAGAGTGGAGCTGTCCGTCATCCCTCCTCTCATCCTCCTCCCGGTGCTTCTTCACATCGCTGCCCTCCACTTCCTGCTGGGCGTGGTGTCTCTGATCGCTCTGCCCGGCCTGGTGCTGTGGTACTACTACTCCACCCACCGCAAGAAGGGCCGCACGCTGTTCTTCCTCAGCCTCGCCCTCTTCTCCATCGGGTACATGTACTTCTTGTTCCTCACCGAGGTGCTTCCCCGCGGGGATTTTGGTCTCATCCAGCCGGCTGTTGTAACTTTAGGGGTCATGCTCACCCTGGCGGCGCTTCTCCACACCAAGAGAGACCCTGGCATCGTGCGGCTGAACCTAGAGGACGTCCACAGCACGGTGACGTATCACAGCCCTCTGGCAGAGAGAGACTCTGCTGTGAACGGGGGGAAACACGACGTGACGATGACTGTAGCCAACAGGGCGGAAACGGCGAAGCAAGAGGAGGCGGATCTGCAGGAAAGCGGCCGTAGGAGCTGGTGTCCCGTGTGCAAAGTGGTGAGACCCCCGAGGGCGGGGCACTGTCGGATCTGTGGCGTCTGCGTCCGGCGTCTGGACCACCACTGTGTCTGGTGGGTCCCCTCAGAGCCTCTCACTCCGCCTGTCTTCCCTGATTCTCCCTCTGTCTCACATCTCAACTCTGAGGTCTTCTTGTTTGTCGTCTGCTCGTCTTTTCAACAAGTTTTTCAATAAATCTAAAGACTGAATGGGTGTTTGTCCTGGTCACACCGGTCGTGTCTTTATTAGCCATATTTGTGTGTTGAACATCACACTGATTATGTGCAGCTACTATAAACAGTTTCCTGCTTTCATCCCATGTGTTTAGTGTACGATGATTTGTCAGCCTGTGTGTGTACTTGTGTGTTTGTGCGTCTCCTCCCTCGGTGCCGGCAGGATAAACAGCTGTGTGGGGCTGGCCAATCACCGCAGCTTCCTGCTTCTGCTCCTCCTCTTCCTGTCGACGTCTTTGTACGGGATCAGCCTGGTGCTGCGGAGCGTGTGTCCGGATCAGCTGCTCCTCACCGCCCTGCTGTACTGCCCCGGGGTCTACGACCAGTACAGGTACTGAGAAACACTCTTTGAACACTCTGGGCTGCAACTTTAAAGGGGACCTATCATGCAAAATGCACTTTGTGATGTCTTTTATACATCAATGTGTCCCCGGTGTGTCGGGGAACTCACGCAGCGTCAGAAAATAAAACCCTCTCTCTTTTCCTCCGTACCCAAATCTCTAAAAACGGGCTACAACGGAGCTGATCCAGATTTGCGTCCGATATGACATCATATCTGAAATGTGGACCCACGGCCCAATCAGAAACGTTGCTTTCAGAAACAATGCCCGACTGTTTTGGACGTATTATGGTCGGTGTTTACATTAGCATCGCTAGCACTTCGAGCTAACCTGTACTGGAGAGCATGTGTGTGAAGAAGCAGGAAGTAAAAAGGAACTCACCTTGTGGTATAACCGGCAAGAGAGAAAGCCTTTGAGCTCCAGACTGTTTCAGATCCTTGATAATCCATGATATGGCGTTTCATCACGGCAGCATTTAGTTTAGACGGTAGCTGCCGGGTCCCGCATGAGCTCAGACCCCTCCTTTTTAAAAAAAATCAATTTCTTCTTCTTTTTTAAAGCTTTATCCCCAAAATCAGCACTTTTGAACCAGGAAGTGAAATAGAGGGATATGAGGCATGGCTAGAATGATCTGTTTGGTATTTTGAGTAAAACACTTCGTAAATGTTTTTTATATATTTCTATATATCTGAGACCTGTGCTATTGCCTACAAATAGCCTGATAGGTGACGTTTAACATTAAAGTCACTATTTACCTTATTCTAAAGCTCCATTAGTCTGCTCTGCTGAGACAGGTTTTTGCCACAAAATGACTCAATCCCCGTGGAAACGCTTTATTGTGTTGTTGCTTTACCCTAAGGCAGAACAGAATAGTCAGTCAAAAAGTCAACAATTATTAAAAAGAAATAAAGATATAACTATTTTCAAAATTAAAAACATAAGCAATAAGCTTCAATCAATATTTGTTTCAAAAACAGGAAACTTGCTCTTGCCCATCAAACACCTTCTGTCGGCAGCACTTAAGCTAATGCAGTAGCACCTAAACGGGTTGGGGTTATGGAACTGTGCCTGCAGGATTCATGCTTTTGAGTTAATGCACGTTTTGAAAGTCGCTGTGGATAAAAGTGTCAGCTAACTTCAATGTAAAGTCAAATTCCATATTGTACTCTGCACACCACAGAGCACTGACCCATATGTATTGACCCTCTGGTCTCTTGGCTGTGTTCCAGCGCTGCGCTGTGCTTCACCTGTGCGTGGTACAGCAGCATGGTGTCCTGCGGGCTGCTCCACCTGCTGCTGGTGCAGATCATCAACGTCAGCTTCAACGTGACGGAGCGCGAGGCCCGCCTGGCCCTGAGAGAGAAGACCGCTCGCAGCTCCTACTGGGGGCTCGTCGTGGACACCGGGGTCTACTCTCGAGGCTTCCGTGAAAACTGGGCTGAGTTCATGAGCATGGGAGAAAAACTGAATCCCCCAACCCCCCTCCCCACAGACCTGGTGTAAGAGACGCTGATTTTAAGTTCTTGTTCATGTCCACTGGATGGCAGCATGGCTTCTTTCACTTCTGATATCTTCTCACTGCAGTTATTGCATTTCAAGAAATCATACATTCTCTTCCCGTAATGTCACTCACAGCTGGTATCTCCTCCATGCAGCTGTTTGACCTTTACACCTGTCATCCATCTCTCTCCCAAATAAGATAAAGAGCATTCCTGCACACCGCCTGTCGTCCCAGGACTTCAATATTGTCTCTATGTCTCCTCTAGTGCCTTGCTGGGAGACGGACAAAAACGAGACTGAGTAATGTGTCCTGCTTCTCGTGGAGACGTTTTCTCGGCGGCAGCACAATGACGACGAGTCCCGCACAAAAACACCGACTGGTCGTTCTTTTTCTCCAGGAACTCTTCGCAAAAACTTTTACCAGCCTCACTCGGACTTGGATATTTGCCGCGGATGAATTAAACAGCTCAGCAGCATCAGGCTGATTAAAGTCGTACAGCTTGCATTAATCACAATGATTGATCGGTTAGTTATAAATATATGAGCAGCCACGTTGTATATCAAGCTGGTTCAAACTCCTGAATGGACCAGCTCTGGGAATATGAAAGTGAATAAACACATAAATGTCACCTTGAGAAGTTTCCACGATCGCTGCTTTTATTCGAGCCATTTCCTCCAACAGTTCTATGGGTCCAGGTAAATTTTTTTTGCATGAAATGAACGTGAGAACGGTGCAGTCTGTGCTTCCTCTCCAGGGCGTTGAGGATGTGTGAATGGATCCTCTTAGTGTGTGCCTCTCCCGGAGGCTTCACGGCGGATGTGAGCAGAAGTCGGGCAAGATGGCAGCCACTCTTCGTCCCAGCTTCTCCCGCCTCTCCTCCCTCAGCCTCTCCCTGCGCTGCAGACAGGGAAGCTGCCTCCAGGCCTGCAAACATCTCCGCAGCACCCGTCTGAAGAGGCAGGCAGACGGAAGAACAGACGGGGAAACAAGTGAGCAATGAGAAACTGAATCGTGGCGACCTGTGGGATCACAACACCTAATGAGTCGTCACAGCTTATTTACCTGCAGGCTCAATTATCGGACCACACCTGAGAAGTCTCTGAACACATTGTGCGTCAATGAGGGAGAATTCAATCGAGTGAGAGCAGCGCGACAGACATCTTCATTTAGTCCACAATGGGACACAGAATAATGCTCGTATTCACAACCTGAATGTGTTCGCTGATTAAAATGTATTCTCTAGAGCAGGGGGGTCAAACTCAATTTCATCGCGGGCCACATTAGAATTATGGTTGCACTCAAAGGGCCGGTGGTAACTTTAAGACTAGATAAACATACATTGATAAATATATATAATATAATGTATTATTTAACAATATTTCCTCTGCATTGGATTATTATCTGATAGGGTAATAATAACTTAACTACGTCTGAGTCTAGGGCAAATAATTGAAAGTAATTGTTTCAAGTCTCTTCAGTGCGCATCTCACAAAATGAGATGCATTGTGGGACAGGTAGTTTATTAACCTTATAATAAACGTATTATATTCTTTGCAAGCTCTTGTGGGCCACATATAATGAAGTGGCGGGCCGGATTTGGCCCCCGGGCCTTGAGTTTGACACCCCTGATCTAGAGGATGCAATCTATTTAAATGGAAATGGAAAAAGCCACAGAACAGACTTTTTAGCGTTGCACTGCTTCTGTGTCGGTGCATCACTTTGCTCACTCTGAAATCTGTAGTATTGGGGGTTCGCCAGCACATTGGTATCCACAGTGCCCAGAGGAGACATCTTTAGTGATCCCAGACCTTCCTCGTGCGCCATCAGCGAGACGAAGCCCCCATTTATCCAGAGAATATCTCAACCCCGACAAAATCGCCATTTATGGTTCCAAGACAATGAACCCTAATAACTTTGATGATTCGCTCACTTTTCTTTTAGCACTGTGTGGTTTTAAGGTGAAATGTCTTCACAATGAGACGGAAAATACTTTTCATTAATTACCCTGACTAAGCAAGCTTTAAACCCCAGGCTTTTCCTGCTAGTTCAGCCGTTTTGAAGTTTCTACCACGGCAGCCAAACCCCCAAACTGACTCCATTAATCAAAATATGAACACTTCCAGCTAACAGCAGATTTTAGGCACTGGTTTTATAGTTTTAATATAATGCAAAGGAGGTGCAGGTTGAAGACCACGCACTGCAAAATGTCTTGCACTGTTTAATGCTGGTACATGTTAAAGGGGCCTTATTATACAAATCTTTAGGTTCATATCAGTGTCTCTACTGGGACATGTCTCCATGCTTTAATGTTCAAAAAGCTCTTTCTCACACTGCCAGTCTGCTCTGATTGGTTAGCTGGCTGTCTCTGTTGTTATTGGTCAATAGAAGCGCAAGTGTTACATAGTGATGTCACTATGTTTTCGAAGTAAACAAAGGTGTACAATGGACGCGTTTCAGGCATGGGGGGCAGTGGCGGACTGGCCATCGGGCCGGTACTGAAGTGTGCCGTTCGGATAAGTCACTAGCATCCCCCCCCCCCGTTGACAATTTACTAGCGGTATTTACTAGCGGTATTTACTTGCGGTACCGAAGTGGGCCAGTCGGATAAGTCACTAGCACCCCCCCCCCCCCCCCCCTGACAATTTACTAGCGGTACCGCATGTGGGCCGGTCGAGAGTCCCGGGCTGATTTTTAGTCCCAGTCCGCCCCTGATGGGGGGGGGGGGGGGAGTGTGTGGGAGTGACATTGAAGCCTCTTACATGCACTAAAGCCTGTCTAACACACCAGAGGAAAGGGAAAACCCCAACAAGAACAATAGGGCCTTAAATAACTGGGCGTTGTGTTATTCTGGCCATCTGTAGCCAAACTGCTTTAGCGATGCATTTCGTCTCGTCATTAATCAAGCTGTTAATTTGACACGCTGTTATCTGGTTATCGCTGCAGCATGAACACAGTGAACATATGGTAGAGTCATGGACCTGTCATTGTGCTCCTGACGGTCCCTCTGCAGCAGCCTCTCCTGGGTCACATGGTCCAGCAGCGCCAGCAGAAACCTCCTCAGAGTGCGAGCGCGGTGGAGACGCTCGGCTCTCTCCTCCTGGATCATCCTCCAGTCCATCAGCTGAAAGACACACCACGCTCACTCAGAGATAGGCGGCATGTTCTGCTTTGTTAGCAGCAACACAACTGTTAGTACGTTAAAGTGGTGAGGTTGGCACTAGCTTCAACAAGAAAACCGTTCCCGGGCCCCTTAAAGCATGATTGAGTGCGGGGAGAGGAGATTAGGAAAAGGTGATTCTCTAAATCACCGGCAGAAGATGGGGAAGCTGAAATCCTGATTGAATAACTGTGTGTGTGTGTGTGTGTGTGTGAATACACACTCTTTTCCAGCGACTTAAGCTCCTCCGAAGCAGAAAGTGCCGGTGCAGTCGGTCAGCGCGAGCTCCTTTCTGAGACGAGGACTCTCTCGCTGATTGCTGCCAGCGCAGTGTGCTCCGCCTCAGGAGGGAGAGATTGTGATGAGTGTCGGCCAGCTGGCGGGAATTGAAAAGAAAAGTGTTGGTGCACGCTGACGAAGGCATCCAATCTCAATCATATGGGTCAGGCAGAAACAATGGATCGCATGTCTTCGAATGCACAGAGATCAGTATTGATGCTGTGCAGAGAGGGGGTCGTTGTGAAGATGAAACAACACTTTTATTTAGAGATGTTCTATCTGCCTCGTTGAGTGGTGGCTATTTTCCCAGTATATAAGTGCGGTGGGGTTTTTGTGCGTTTTATACGTTTGGGACAACATAATAGGACAATAAAAAAATGCACGTATAATCCTCTTTAAATCATTGAAATTCAATACATATTGTTCTTTATACTCAGAAATAATGAAATAACTGAACAAGCTTCTTAGTGTGAGGAAATGATGTCGCATTATGTCCACCACTCGCCTGGAGATGATAAAGAGCCGTTGAAGTGAATGTTAAGCTTTTGTATTATTCAAACCCACAGAGTCTACCTGGACTTCTCCTTTGGCTTAATGGAATAATGGAAAAGCCTGAAGCGCTCTTTGCACAGATTTTCTTTTCCAAATAGGATTTTAAAAATGAAAGGTCAGGCCAGGGTCACCCAGCACCTTTCTTAAATGCTGAGTCAGAAGCCTGTGGCGGTTCAAATGTGTCTGACGGCTGAACACGGGTGCTTCACCTTTATGTTGGCCCGTTGGAGCTGAATGAAGCGTTTCCATGGCGCCAGGCCTCTCCGCAGCAGCAGGTTTTTGAGGTAGTGTTGACGGGCGATAGAGAGGAGCTCCTGTTGCCTTTTCAGCTGCCTCTGTTTCTGCTCTTCCCTCTGACACAGGAAGCAGGGACTTTATTCATTAGATTTGTACACCATACAAAAATAGGAGAAGTTAAAACAAACTTGCTTCCTCTGTATGACACAAGGAAATCATTTGAAAACCTTATGTGTCAAACTCGAGGCCCGGGGGCCAAATCAGGCCCTTGGTGGATTTCATTTCGGCCCGCGGGATAATTTCTAAATACTATTAGATCTGGCCCGCCGGTATATTGCACCCACACCTTCACTCCATCCTGAGGGTCTCCTCCGCTCAGAGCCGGACCCCAAACATTGATGACCTTGCACCCGAGATGAGATGCCAAGTGTCTGAGCTAGCATCACAGAGCAGCAACCTGAGTTCAATGGATGCTTCCTTCTGCACTTTCTCTCACGACAACAGGGCATGTTTGGTTTGTTCTCTGAGGGAAATAGTTTTGTTGAAGCTGTTGTTGGCCTGTGGGAAAATGTACTCTGAAAAAGCTGCAGATAGAGCCATAAGAAATGAATGCAGCTGATTATTTAATGTTTAATGTTGTTTTTATAGGCAATAAATTAAGCTTTGTTAGTTCCAGGTTTAATATGTGCAATAAGTTCATTTCAATAAGTTCTGCAATAAACATTGAACCAGTCCGGCCCTCCACTAGTACCCATTTTTTAATTTTGGCCCACTGTGTATTTGAGTTTGACCCCCCTGCTTTACGTAATCAATGAAGGGCCTCCATACGTTCTCAAACACGCTGTCTACTCCTTTAATATAGGACATCTTCTCCAATGGGAGGCCTGACAGCATCCATCGCAACCAATGAGTGACACTTGGACTTTGAGCCTTTGGCGTAGAGCAAGCTGAGGTCTTTACACGTTCGCTCGAGTTTACTATATGCTTCTAATGATTTAAAGCCAACAGTGGGTCCAGTGAATCTGCTTTGAAATGATCTAAGATTATTTAAATGTTTCGCTACTACATGTCGCTCAGTGTTACTACTTCCTGTGTTCTCACAACTGCGTCCACAAGTCGTGAGCCTCACCTCTCGTTCCTGTCTCCTCTCGTCCCTCTTCCTCTCCGCTGCGTGGCGTTTCTCCTCCTCCTCCTCCCGCTGCCTCTGCTCCTCGGCGGCTTTCATCTCAGCCTGGAAACAAAGTCAAATGTAATTATTGTTTCCTAATATCGTTCCCGACGATCCCTCCTCGCTACTCATCCTGCAAAACCAAATAGTCTGGTAAACAGTTCATTAATCTTTTACCAGTTTTTCATCCTCCTTTTTTCGCCTGAGTTCCTCGATGTCCTTCCTTCTCTGCTCGCGTTGGCGTGCACGCTCCTCCATGGCTTCAAAGAGCAGGAGAGAGGTCAGTTAAGCACAAGGTATTCCTATGTGGCACAGAGTCTCAGGAGTGTTTATGATTATGTATTTCCCCACATTCTGAACGCGTAACTCCAAGTGCTTCAATTATACAGCATTTATATGCAAATGTGTCGTTGCCTTATGCGTCATGCGAGGTCATGCAATTTCCCTCACAAGAGAGCTACGGCGTTGTGTGTTTGGGATAACATAATGTACTTTTGAATATACAGTCGGGCAAACAATTATTTAGTCAGCCACCAATTGTGCAAATTCTCCCACTTAAAAAGATGAGAGACCTGTAATTTTCATCCTAGGTACACTTCAACTATGAGAGACAGAATGGGGGGAAAGAATCCAGGAAATCACATGATTTTTAAAGAATTTATTTGCAAATTATGGTGAAAAATAAGTATTTGGTCAATAACAAAAGTTCATCTCAATACTTGACAGAGGTCAAACGTTTTCTGTAAGTCTTCACAAGGTTTTCACTGTTGCTGGTATTTTGGCCCATTCCTCCATGCAGATCTCCTCGAGAGCAGTGATGTTTTGGGGCTGTCGCTGGGCAACACGGACTTTCAACTCCCTCCAAACATTTTCTATGGGGTTGAGATCTGGAGACTGGCTAGGCCACTCCAGGACATTGAAATGCTTCTTACGAAGCCACTCCTTCGTTGCCCGGGCAGTGTGTTTGGGATCATTGTCATGCTGAAAGACCCAGCCACGTTTCATCTTCAATGCCCTTGCTGATGGAAGGAGGTTGTCACTCAAAATCTCTCGATACATGGCCCCATTCATTCTTTCCTTTACACGGATCAGTCGTCCTGGTCCCTTTGCCGAAAGCCCCAAAGCATGATGTTTCCACCCCCATGTTTCACAGTAGGTGTTCTTTGGATGCAACTCAGCATTCTTTCTCCTCCAAACACATCTAGTTGAGTTTTTTACCAAAGTTCTATTTTGGTTTCATCTGACCATATGACATTCTCCCAATCCTCTTCTGGATCATCTAAATGCTCTCTAGCAAACTTCAGACGGGCCTGGACATGTACTGGCTTAAGCAGGGGGACACGTCTGGCACTGCAGGATTTGAGTCCCTGGCGGCGTAGTGTGGTACTGATGGTAGCCTTTGTTGCTTTGGTCCCAGCTCTCTGCAGGTCATGGACTCGGTCCCCCCGTGTGGTTCTGGGATTTTCGCTCACCGTTCTTGTGATAATTTTGACCCCACGGGGTGAGATCTTGCGTGGAGCCCCAAATCGAGGGAGATTATCAGTGGTCTTGTATGTCTTCCATTTTCTAATAATTGCTCCCACAGTTGATTTCTTCACACCAAGCTGCTTACCTATTGCAGATTCAGTCTTCCCAGCCTGGTGCAGGTCTACCATTTTGTTTCTGGTGTCCTTTGACAGCTCTTCGGTCTTGGCCAGAGTGGAGTTTGGAGTGTGACTGTTTGAGGTTGTGGACAGGTGTCTTTTATACTGATAACGAGTTCAAACGGGTGCCATTAATACAGTTAACGAGTGGAGGACAGAGGAGGCTCTTAAAGAAGAAGTTACAGGTCTGTGAGAGCCAGAAATCGTGTTTGTTTGTAGGAGACCGAATACTTATTTTACCGAGGAATTTAACAATTAATTCATTAAAAATCCTACAATGTGATTTCCTGGATTCTTTCCCCCCATTCTGTCTCTCATAGTTGAAGTGTACCTCGGATGAAAATTACAGGCCTCTCTCATCTTTTTAAGTGGGAGAACTTGCACAATTGGTGGCTGACTAAATACTTTTTTGCCCCACTGTATGCGTATGTCGTCCTCTGCTTTTTCAGGACCTTGCAGACTGACCCGTGATGATTTGACAGGGTCGAGTCTGCTGTCTGGCGGCCTTCTTTGAGGAGAGGCTGGCGGGTTCTTCAGTCGTCCTCAGTGTCCTGTAAAGGCAACAGTCAGAAGCTCAGAAACAAAGGCCTGTCACAGCTGTCTGCACATTCACATATTCCTGAAGCAAATTGTATTCAGACAGGTATCGGCTTTAGGCAACCTCAAACGACATTCATTCATACATCTGTGAATGGATTTCCGTGAAGGGTAGAACTTTTACTCATGGAAACAGTGTTCAGGATTGTGTTCTGTAATCCCATTTCTATCTAATTACAGCAACCACGCATTTTCAATTATATTCCGTCCTCTCTGAGCTGGAAAAGCGTTCTGTATTTTCTTTGTACCTACACCTTGCATTTAATAAGGAAAGATATAACCGATAACCCCATTCCACCTCCTGGAAACAATAACTATACCAGCCTTTTTATACGTTATTGTTTCTGTATGATATCCTTTCTACCTCCGAGGTGCAGGGAACATTAGACTGCAGTGTGGAAGGAGAACGGAGCTAATGCAAGTGATCTTTCATCATCTGAAGACAGTTTTAGAGCGAGTTCATGTGGGGCATGGAGGTATGGGAGCAGTGTGAGTGTCCTGGGGGTTGCTGGGAGGGAACTGAATGGACAGGCCGAGAATATACACACCATATAGTTCCGCACACGTTCAGAGGACACCTCCACGTTCCCACACTCATGTCAAAGCTACATTACATTATTGGGCTTTTTCATACAATCAGTCATAAATGATTTTTATGGCACAATAAAGGTGCCAAAAAAAAGGAGTCACTACAACTTTAGATTTATGCCTGGATCGACTTTGTTGCTCAGATTTGTACCACTTTCTATGACTTTTTCCCTTTTATTCAAAAAGTTGAAACCAGTGGCTTTATTTTAACAGTTCAAATTCATTTAACGTTGACTTTTGAATCAAGCCATGACTGAAGTCCACATGACCTTCTAGAAAAGTCCCAAAGGACATTTCGACACCCATTAATTATTCACATTTTTAACCACTAACTTGTTTTGTTTTTCCCTTTTTAATTATGACTGATAAACATTATGAAAGGAACTTTAGCATGGACTTTTTTTGGAACGTGTCACAGTTGACGTTTAGTCTTATTTAGTTGCTACGGTGGCTTTCAACTGAACAATAAGGCCGTAGTGAATGTGGCAAATAAAAGCAATTAAATAAAAAACCCTTATATTCCATATTTCTCCCTGGGCCTACCTCTGCTCTGTGGGCTCAGAGTGGTTGCTCTTTGGTCTGGATTCTGCTGTCATGACTAGCTGTGTGAGCTGTGCAGTTTTCTCCAGCTCCAGCTCCAGCCCCGCCGCGCTCTGCTCGTCCCTCAGCCGTGAGATCTGCTCCTGCTGCTCCTTCAGAAGCCTCCTCTGCTGGGAGATGATCTGCTGCTGCACGGCGTGTCTGTTCTCGAACCGGCTGCCCAACGCCGCTGCGCTTTTTGGCCCGGAGAAGCTGCCGTGGAGCTCTGAGGCCGAGGGTGCTGCATGGCGTCGGGTCACCTGCCACGGCTGAGTTGGCTGGACCACAACACCCACAGGCGTCTGATTTCGATGTACGGAAGAGTCGTCTGGGGCCAACCTTTTTGACCTGGGGTGACCTTCCTACAGAGGGGAAACCAGAACAGGTATGAAGATGGTATTGTTTATGAAAAAAATCCTCCCTTAGGTCTGAAAACCCAAAATAAACAACACAAATAGAGTACCACAAAATCGGCTTGACTCCAGGAATCCTGATATATAAGCTGCGGGACCCGAGAGGCGCGTACAGCCTCTTTATTGACCCCTCAACCATGAACTGCTCCAGCTCAATCTTATGTTCTGCTTCCTCGTCCCTGGAGCTCTGTTCCACTATTCTGCACCTCTTATTTCTCTCTCGCCTTCCCTTCCCCCATATGTACACCGCTCTGCTCTCACTCTCCAGAGTTGTGAATATTTTAGCAGGAAAAGTTTTTCTCCCTGGTTGAAATATTGATAAAAAGTTTCAGATCAAGATTCAAATCCAGTGCCTTAATCCTTTTAGCCTTAATCACCTCAATTGGGATTTTCTCACCTTCTCAGTGATCCCCAGTTGTTTATGTTCCGCTTGTGGCTCCATGATTGGCTGAAAAGTTGGGCTCTCTTTGGCCTTGAGTTTTCCTGTTGATGCAGCATTTATTAAGGCAGCCATCTTGCTCCGGGTCTCCTGCTGCTGGGCCAAAAGCTCTCGTTTTTCCTTCTCCATCCGACACCAGAGCTGCCAATCATTCAGACATCTCCAAAGCAGCCGCCTGCGGTCATTCTCCACAGCCAGCTGGCATTGTCTATGACGAAATGCATATTTAGTTTTCGTTGACAAGACGGGACTAAGGTGTTAATGGTGGACTATCGGACATTCAAAATGCAGCATAAGTGTCCGTCTTGTCTGTCAAAATGCATCTTACGTTTCTAACTTGCAAAATCATTATTTCCGCCCTCTCTACTTCAGAAGAGCGATCTCCCTGTATCTTTCTGTGTGCTGGGGGGGGGTTATCACTAAGCGGTTGACCAATCACAACAGAGCCGGCCAGCTAACCAATCAGAGTAGTCTGGGCTCTGGTTTCAGACAGAGGGTGAAAAGAGGTGCTGCAGCACAAGCAGTATGAGAAAAATAAAGAGCTTTTTGAACATTAAAGCATGGAGACATGAAGAGACACTACATACTGATATACACCTGAACATCAGCAGGAGAGGACTCTTTAAAGTAGAGACACTACATACTGATATACACCTGAATATCAGCAGGAGAGGACTCTTTAAAGTAGAGACACTACATACTGATATACACCTGAACATCAGCAGGAGAGGACTCTTTAAAGTAGAGACACTACATACTGATATACACCTGAACATCAGCAGGAGAGGACTCTTTAAAGTAGAGACACTACATACTGATATACACCTGAACATCAGCAGGAGAGGACTCTTTAAAGTAGAGACACTACATACTGATATACACCTGGACATCAGCAGGAGAGGACTCTTTAAAGTAGAGACACTACATACTGATACACACCTGAACATCAGCAGGAGAGGACTCTTTAAAGTAGAGACACTACATACTGATATACACCTGAACATCAGCAGGAGAGGACTCTTTAAAGTAGAGACACTACATACTGATATACACCTGAACATCAGCAGGAGAGGACTCTTTAAAGTAGAGACACTACATACTGATATACACCTGAACATCAGCAGGAGAGGACTCTTTAAAGTAGAGACACTACATACTGATATACACCTGGACATCAGCAGGAGAGGACTCTTTAAAGTAGAGACACTACATACTGATATGAACCGTAAAATGAGCAGTGTATACGTCCTCTTTTTCATCTGTGGTAAAACGCAGGATGTGAACAATGACGGCCTTTCAGGGAACAGCATTTCTGTGAACTTCTTGCCTGTTTTGAGCTCGTAGATCCTCCTCTGTTCTGGTCACCTCTCGCTGATGTTTTCCTGCCCACAGCACGGCCCGCCACGCCCGCCAGGCTCTCAGCTGCCGCTTCCAGTCACAGAGGGCCGTGACCTTCCCTAACCGCAGCCTTCTGTCCAACACCACTGAATACCATCCAGAGAAATGCCTCTGCAAACACTGAAACCACAGCATGACGGGTTGGAAATCGCAATGAGACGTGTGCAAACTTCCACCCACAGCACAGGTACCGACCTTGAGACTACGCATGTCAGTCATGGCTTGAATTTTCTTTTCTTGATACCGCCGCTCTGTGTCCTGCAGCAGATGTTTTGTGGGCAGTGGAGGAGCAGGCTGGAGGCTCTTGACTCCCCTCTGCCCTTCCACCCTCACCCTTTCTCTGGGGAGACAAACATGTACTTATTATTTTACCAGGACCCTGTAAAGAATAGCAATCATCCCAAAAAGTTGCAAAAGTGCCCGACAGACCAGTATAGATTTGTGTGTAGACCCACGTAGTAAAGAAACTAGTAAAAATTCAATTTCATGCCCTTCAAAGTTGTATTCTTATTTTATTATCATTTATTTCATGGCCAGGCAATTAAAATGATATTTGATCAATAAAGGTTTAATTGAGGAGTATCATAAATTCATCAGTTTGATTTGCATGGTTATTACTTTTCTCATTTGCAGTCACTTTGTAAATCATTGCCAAACACTTCCCTCTGTCCTCTGAGGCTTTCCTGATCGTTATTATGAACGTTGCCTGAGGCTTTATAAACAAAAGACTTTTTCTGGTTCACACTTTGAAAGAGATTACGACAGCTCCGTCCAGGGACTCGTCCACAACACTTGTTTGGGTCAGGGATCTGTGTCTCTTCTCCCTAGGTTACCATCAATCCATCATAGGAAGAGGGAAGAGGCCGGATCACGATCGATGCAATCACACAGGGGTTAATCTCAGATACAGGGCGATAAGCACATCAGCAGCTGTTGCCGTGGATACCATACCTCTGTCGAACCAGCTGTTCCAGGCCTCTCCGCTCCTCCCTCTGCCGCCGCAGCCTCACCATCTCCTGCTGCAGCTTCTCCTCCTGCTGCCTCCTCCTCGCCTCCTCGCCTCGCTCCCTCCTCCTCGCCTCCCCTCTGGCCTCCCGCAGAGCCTCCCCCTCTCTCTGTTGCCTCAGCCTCTCTGCCTCCCGCCTCGCTCTGTTCTCTCGCACCTTCAACGGCAATCAGTGGCAATTAGTATGAGCAAGAAACACAGCTTGGGCGCCGGCGGATTCTCCTCACGGCTGATAGTTTCCCGACCCCTCAGCGCTCACATCTCTAATCTCGAGGAAGTCGTGATGTGCTCGGGTCACGTACCTGCAGTTGTCGAGCTTCCATGGAGACGATTGGGTTTCTGAATTTCTTCCTTGCTCGTCCAACATCCAGCACCAGTTCCTCCATCACCTCAGAGTCCAACAGCTCCTGCTCCATCAGGTCCTGGAGGAAGCTGTTCACCGCGCTGTGCTCTTCCTCCTCCGCCAGGCAGTTATACAGATCTTTGCCGTTGTACAAAAACAAGTATTATATTGTGACCGTGTTGCAAAGCATGCAATACTCTTTTGGATTGATCTGCTGTCCGTGATTTGCTCCTATAAAATCAAACGTCGACATTTAAGATGTGGAAGTCACTTGTTAAAAAAGCAATGCATTCACAAGTCATGTAGGAATATGAAATACAAAAACATGAAATGGTCTGAAATGTTTTTATAATATAATAGTCTCTCAAGTTGAGCTAATTTGTTTGCTTAACTAACTTTTGCGCAAAAAAGTAATACATTTGAGGTCATATGTTTCCCAAACTGTACCTTTACACATGTTTAGATAACCTTAAGAGTAGTTAACGCCTACAATTGAAATATAGGTTTATGTGCATGTCAATGGTCTGCAAAGGCTAAAATCCCTTGAACATGAGCATCATTTGTCCTCTTTAAAAAAAATGCATCTCCTTCATTGTGACCTGGTTTACACGAGGATGAGTTTGAACTGTGTAGTGTTGTCAGGGTTACACGATAGCTGTTAAATATTTCAAAGTTGTTCTGCACAAACCTCTTGAAGTATTTAACTGCTTCAATTCTTAATTCCTATTATGTGGCTTGTTACGTCAAATCAAAACCTTACCGGTCCCATTAAGGCCGGGTAATTTGAACTTTTCTTGATTTATTCAAACGAAGAGGCTACACATTACTTTACATTACATGTTACTTGTTAGACGCTTTTATCCAAAGCGACTTACATACTCAATACTGTGGGCAATCCCCACAGGAGCACTTTGGGGTGAAGTGTCTCAGGGACACAACGACATGCTGACTGCAGTGCCCTGATCCGAACGTCAACGCACAACCCACTGCGCCACACGCCTCCCTAAACTAAACAGGTTGCTTTGTCTTTACCATCAAAGTTGCTGTGGTTCAGGGCGGCAGGCGGAGAACTATCAGGGCTTCTCCTCTCACCCGAGCACCTCAGGTCATCGTCCTCCTCCACCTCCAGCTCCACACGCAGCTTGCTGTTCAGCCAATCAGCGAGCAGAGCCTGAGCTGCGATACATTATGGTTCAGTCTGCTGCAGCGGCTCAACTCCCTTAGATAGGAAACGCCTCCCTTGAGACACCTATAATTACGTGTTAAAGGCTGACCTACCTTCACTATAAGCGTCATCATGATCTCTTAACTGCTCAGAGCTGTGTAGAGATTCAACTCGGCTCTTCTTCCCTGAATGAGGTTTCTTGTGGGTGAAGACTTCTGATACAGCAAACTCTGAAGCAGCCTCCACGCGCTGAAGACGAATATAATGACTATTATCATGATCCGATGTTATTCAATAATTTGGTCGATGCACATCAGTCAAAGGTGACATGCTTTTTTCAAAACCACACATAGGTGAACTCCTCTCACCTTCCTCCATTGATCGATATCATCTATCTTCGCATGCATCTGTTATAGGAACAAACAAATATGTGAAGTGTAAACCAATAGCTCAAGATAGATAGGGTCAACAAAAAAACCCAGCCAAGCAAACAGACCCCCTTAATAGGATCTGAAATAGTCAGAAAAGGGTCATAAAGACTATTGCTTCTAAATCATCCATTAAATTATGTACAAATGTATACCTATTTTGCAAAGTCTAACTCACTTATTTGTAGTGTGTGTGTGTCTGTTTGTGTTTATGGATATAACATTGTGTATGCTTCCCTCTTTGCCAGGTTGCTCTTGAATACGAACTTAGACTCATGAGACTTTGACCGGGATAAATAAAGTACAACCTATACAACTATGGACACCTTGAGCTGTGGGAGCAGCGTGCAAATTGAGGGCTCAGCCAATGCCTGCGCCTGTGGATTATTTTTCAGAAAGTTTAGCCACTGCTTTAAATCTTCAGATTATTGCAGAATCATTTCCCAGACTTCCACAAATCTGTGCTTTACTTTAGCAGCAATTCAGCTATGTCTGTCTCATGCTGCAGAGAAAGGCCATTTATACGACATTTCTGAACCGTCCCCTGACATGACCCATGTTTAATACATAGTATTAACACTGGGGGGCTTCTGCTTTATTCATGATTCCAATATGAGCCTTTTTACATGTTATCTCTGTAGGGGATAAAATCATCCTGAGGAAAGTCTTCAAATTGAAAATAGATTGAAAATCATTTCAAATAATTGAAAAGTGTTGATGTGAGTTGGGATGGATTATCAGTTCCCTTGTTGAATCAGAATTAGAAACCCTACACCTTTTAATTTAACATAAATCCAGAGACCAAACCTACCTTGTCTGCAGTTTTACTCTCGCCAAGCCTCCTCCACCCGAACAGGTGAGGGTTGGGACCTGGGGAGGTCATAGTCTGTTTAGTAATAGATATTTACCTCTGCTACTATAATGTTATCTCAACCACCATTCCATAGTTTAAAAACAGCTCCAAAAACCAATTATTTGACTGTTTTTATATCATCAAAAACTGTTCAGAAGTCTTCTCAAAGAGCCCTGGCAAAAGCAAGACCTGTACACAACCGCTATCGATATGAATCACAAGTCAATCTGGGTAATGTAGTCCCTTAACAATTGTTCTAAGGCAAATGTCGTGTCAACAAAGCACTTTAGGACTACATCGCCCAGTCACGCTTTGTTTGTAACTCTTGGTAACCATAGCAACGTTATTTCCCTCTGAATGAACCACATTTACGTTTAGAATGTAATAAAACGTAAGAATAGAGTAAAACATAATAATGATAATAAGACTATATATTTAAATGTTCGTAAAGGGGTTTTTATTAAAAAAGGAAGCCACTCTTATATCGTAGTTTACTCATAGATGTATAGTTTACTAAATTATGCCGCGACTGATGATGACGTCATATTCAGGCGACTTGGAGTGCCTGTGAGTTTTGTAGGTAGACGAATGAAAGTAGCTCTTATATTAAACGCTTATACAATTCAAACCAGCACAACAGTGATAAATAGGGTTTCTTATCGTCTCTTAAAGAGCGTTTATCATTTTAAATAGACGTAAGAATAAATAAAGTATCACGTGATTAGTTAAGCTAGTTAGCTACGTGGCTAATTCACGTGTGTTTTGGAGCCGCTGTTTTTAAACTCGTTGTGCTGCTACTCCCAGTGTATGGCTGGCTGCAGGATGAAGCTGGAGCTGTCCCGTGTGGCGCTGGGCAAAGGTCGGCTCGGGGTCCTGAAGGGGCTCGGTAAGACAGGGCAGCTCTCTCTGGAGGTCCCGGGGTGTCTGCTGCACACACACCTGGGCACCGTGCCCCACCTCACTCAGGACACCCTGAGCACCCTGAGCACACTGCCCTCTGTCACCCAGATCACCCTGTCCAATATGTAAGTGTACAATGTGTGTATTACAATTAAGTGTGCAATTATCCATCAAGGACATTATCTGTATATGTTTAATATACAAAATTAATCAATATAGACTGTTATTTTGTATATTGTTGTGCTTTTATGTATGTCTTGATGTGTGCATATGTATACATGCCACAGGTATACATATTATATATATATATTGTATTCGGGATTGTGGGAAACGGTATTTTGATCTCTCACAAACTGAAAGATTGACAATAAAGTTGACTTTGAAACAAAAAAACTAACTCTGTATAAAGCTCTTATTTATCACTCAATCAAAAATGTTTTCATTGGCTTATTTGACCTGCTGTAACAAATGAATACCCCCATTACAAACTCTGAAATCTAATTTGAGTATTTTCTTTCTTAAGAGCAGAGCACCAGGAAGTGCTGGAGGAGTTCAAGGATGGATTCAGGAAGTTTGCAGGTACTTTGAATTCATCACAATTAAGATTTGCATCCACACCTCCTTTGCTGCTACCCCAGTTTATCACCCACCATCTGTTGATAAACTACATTATTTTAC
Organism: Pseudochaenichthys georgianus; assembly: GCF_902827115.2. Classification (NCBI taxonomy): domain Eukaryota; kingdom Metazoa; phylum Chordata; class Actinopteri; order Perciformes; family Channichthyidae; genus Pseudochaenichthys; species Pseudochaenichthys georgianus. Next base: position 22,118,248 of record NC_047522.1, read on the forward strand.
AATAGCATCTGTTTTTACTTTTGCCTCCCCCTCAAACCCATTTAAAAAACATATTACCCTGCTTGAACCCCAAACCCGGCTTCATAGTACATGCCTCAGGTGAAGTTATTGTTGTGTAAAAACAAACATTAAGGCACTTTTAAGGCCCTGTCTGGAATGGCATCTTCTTATATCTCCGAGCTGCTAAAGCTTTACGACTAAACATCTGAGATCCTCTGGCTATGCCCTTTTATCCGGTCCAAAGTCACAGCTTAAACTAAAGGTGGAATTTTCCATTGGATTCCCCCGGCTTTTAAAGGCACTGCCTGAGAAGATAATAATATGTGCCTCATTTTAAATCACTCCTTTAAAGCTGCTTTCAACACTTGGTCCCAATGCTGTAATATGTTGGTTCTTACTTGTGTCATTGTTGTAAATACTTTTTAATGATGTATATGTTGATTTGTGTAATTGCCTTTGCTACCGAAGACCGTGACTCTATTTTCAGATTCCTTCATTGCTGTGTTTTGATTTATGTATGATCAACACTTTGATAGTTATTGGGTGAAGAGGGAATAGGATTAGGTGGACCGTGGGAGCTTATAGCAGACCAAACGGCTTTGATTAAAATAGTGATCATTCCCAATGTATTCATATTTATTCAGTATTGATAATATGGTAATCTATCAGCCGAACCTGAATCCAGTTAATTACCTAGCAGGTTCACCTACAAGGAATTCTCTTGTGTGTTTTGGTGGATGACATTAAACTTCCCCTTGTGTGTTACGTAGCTTTTTCTGCATGTAAACGGTCTGCAGAGTCACAGACCCTCAAAGTGCACCCTGTAGCGAGTACAACTCTAACACAGAGAAGACCTGTGTGTGCTGCCCCAGAACGCCTCGTTGGACATTTCTCTTTTTCCATTGTTTACTTCTTGGGTATAGTGAAGTATTTCGGGCATAGTAACGTAATGCCAAATGGACCAATCTGCGGAGCCGTTACGTTTGGACCAATCTGCGGACTTCCTCACACACACTCGGCGGGACGTTGTGAGGCTCACTGCTGCGAGGAGCGGGACAGTGTGAGCTGGCTCACTGGTGTGGGGTCGGCGAGACAGCGAGACACCGCGGAACTCAGCCTGGGCACACACACAAACTCCCAGCCAGGCTGCGGGTGTGTGTGTGTTTCGGGCTGGGTTTCACTGTGTCTCGCAGGGCTCACAGGAAGGGGGGGGGGGCAGGATCTCCAACAAGCCGTTTAGGACAGAGAGTGAATACACAGACTACACAGAGATGCTGTTTGAGAAACCAATGTGAGTTTGGAACATTGCAGTAGAGCTTTTTATACAGACCCAAAATACCAGGCACTAAACCAAGCATGCACTGTTATATGCATACAATATACACAGCAGGGTTTATACATCATCCTGCTTTTAATTAATAATTATGTGCTGTGTTTTTGTCAACCGTTTTCATTTGATTGAGAGAAAGAAGGTACACACATTTGTATAAATCCTCTCCAAGTCAATTATGGAATAGGAAAGCTACTGTTTTAAACTATTCATTTTAATTAACCCTCTGCATTAGAAATATTTAAATAGCAACCATACTGTTTCCCCGGGCGCTGCCCACTAGCTGCCCACTAGCTGCCTACTAGCTGCCCACTAGCTGCCCACTAGCTGCCCACTAGCTGCCTACTAGCTGCCCACTAGCTGCCTACTAGCTGCCCACTAGCTGCCTACTAGCTGCCTACTAGCTGCCCACTAGCTGCCCACTAGCTGCCCACTAGCTGCCTACTAGCTGCCCACTAGCTGCCCACTAGCTGCCTACTAGCTGCCCACTAGCTGCCTACTAGCTGCCCACTAGCTGCCCACTAGCTGCCCACTGGCTGCCCACTAGCTGCCCACTAGCTGCCCACTAGCTGCCCACTAGCTGCCCACTAGCTGCCCACTGGCTGCCCACTGGCTGCCCACTAGCTGCCCACTAGCTGCCCACTAGCTGCCTACTAGCTGCCCACTAGCTGCCTACTAGCTGCCCACTAGCTGCCCACTAGCTGCCCACTAGCTGCCCACTAGCTGCCTACTAGCTGCCCACTAGCTGCCTACTAGCTGCCCACTAGCTGCCCACTAGCTGCCTACTAGCTGCCTACTAGCTGCCCACTAGCTGCCCACTAGCTGCCCACTAGCTGCCTACTAGCTGCCCACTAGCTGCCCACTAGCTGCCTACTAGCTGCCCACTAGCTGCCCACTAGCTGCCTACTAGCTGCCCACTAGCTGCCCACTAGCTGCCTACTAGCTGCCCACTAGCTGCCCACTAGCTGCCTACTAGCTGCCCACTAGCTGCCCACTAGCTGCCCACTACCTGCCCACTACCTGCCCACTGCTCCTAGTACTAGACTCCTGGTACTAGGATGGGTTAAATCAGTGGTTCTCAAACTTTTTCTGTCATTCCCCACTTTGAACAGGTGGGCCTTTTCAAGCCCCACCTGTTCCTCATCGCTCCAATAAAATGGTAGGCCAAGCTTAAAATTGTCAAATGTATCGTTCTATAACAGGGGTCTCCAACTTTTTTTAGGATGAGGGTTACTTTCAAAAAATAAAACAAGTCGTGAGCTACTTTTACTCCTCTTTTTTGTTTTTTTTGCAGTGTATATATTAGCACATTTTAACATTATTATATGCTACCTTTAACCTTTGAGTGCTGTTTGGGTCTGTGGGACCCGTTTTCAGTGTTTACTAAAATAAAATGTATGCAATTTAATTATTTTAACCTGCTTTATTTGGTGGTGGACGTCACATCCTCGAGGGTCCGGGGGCATGCACCCCCAGGAAGATTTTTTTTAAATGTTGAAGTTGAATGCATCAATCTGGTGCACTTAGAGCTAGGGCTGCTCAATTAAATCGTATTTTAATCGCAATTACGATTTTGGCTTGCAACGATTATGAAAACAACATAATCGAAATAAAACGATTTTATTTATTTTTTAAATAGGTTTCTCAGTTGAATTATACTTAAAGTTCAGGGTAATCAACTGTTAAAAACATATTTTTCAAATTATTTTCTTCAATAAATTGATGTTTTTCAAAGTAAATGGTTAATCGTTTTTAAAAATCGTGATATCAATTATTGACCCAAATAATCGAGATTATGATTTTTGCCATAATCGAGCAGCCCTACTTTGAGCCCAACATGAATTTATGGATACAGCTCTCAACACTCAGATGAAAGGGAGCTGTATACTTTTCAATAATCCAAACATCTTTAGAATATGATCACAACAAATCATTTAAACTTGTTTATTCTTATGTTACCTAGTTAGCATTCTTTCTTTTATTTATGCATATTTGACTAATCACTCCCCTTTTAAACTTTTTACTGTCCTATAGTACACATTGGAATGATTTCTTACTCTATTTTGTACAACTTTATTAAATAGATAAAGGTGTGCTCTCTCTCTTGCTCTCTCGCTCTCTCGCTCCACATTGCTTTTCTTCCCGACTGCAACGCTGTTGTGTGTGTCTGTGAGAGCGTTTCACATGTGTGTATGAGAGATTTTTACCAGTGGCGAGCCTGTCTCTGAGGGCCTAAGATATTCTACAAAATAATATTTAAAAACATTAAAACAAATTATATTTTTCTTTATATATTTTTTTTAAATATGTTTTTAGTAATATTTGTCAATAGTTTTACCAAAAATAACTCCTTTGAATCTGCCTATTCAGTTTCTGTTTGAATGTGAAGGGTTAAATGAAAGAAGCTCCTCTCTGCGAGTCTGTGAAGACAGGAGCTGATTGGACGTCCAGCTGTGAATTCACAGAGGGCCAGCTGTAGTAACTGAACGAGAGTAATGTCAAATGACAGTACAATTGACCAATCATATCTTCCCTCTAAATGGGTGGGCTTTATTATCGCGGACTTTATGACAAGTTCCGCCCGCTGTGAAACGTTTCTTGTTTCCATAGCAACAACAACTGTCAACAGCATAAACTTGCCTTCAAAATAAAAGCATGCCAAATTACACTTAAGACATACAACTGCAACGAAAGTAACAAACACAATGCAACATCCTTTTCAATTTCAAAGAACACAAATTGGGTTATCTACAGGTGTTGTTTTGTGTGGTAGAGGGTCGCTTTTCATTGATACGTTTTGCACCCCGGGCGGGTCGTTGTTTTGATATGCCACCAGTGTATAAATAATAAATAAATGTGAAAAAAAAATGTAAAAGAAAAATTAGAATTTTTTTTTTTTTTTTTTTTTTTTTTTTTATAAATAATTTTTTTAAATAATTTTTTTTTTTTCGCGACCCACCTATCACATCTCTGCCCCACACTTTGAGAAACGCTGGGTTAAATGCAGAGGCCACATTTCACTGTGTGTGCTGTGGGACCATTAAAGAGGGTTTCATCCCTCCCAATTCTTCTTCGTTATGTATAGATACTAGCAACCACATGAGAATAACCTCGGCCAGGCTCACAGTCCTGCACTGATGCGACTGGTTGATTGATGTAAATGTCACACATGCATTCTGCTCACGCTTAGCTCGGGGTGTGTGAGCATTATTTTCACTAAATATATTGGAAAAGGTGGGAGTAAATTGCTTCTAAATATACAGTGTGTTGAGTTCAATATCGAAAAGCTGATTAGCTCCACGAGCCTGATCAGAACGTGCGGTCTTGAGTAGTATTTATTTAAATTCCGCAGTAAAGTGACCTCATTCGGTTTTGCTGTGGAACTTACCGTTATACCGTGCCTCGAGCCACCGCATATGGAATTAGTAATGCAATCAGTATAGCCTCACATCGCTCAACTGTCAGAGGATTACTTATTTGCCGTCTCTGAAGTCCTAAGAGGGAAGAGCAGGGAATGAATAATTAGAGATAATAACAGCATTTCCAGCCTATTGTTTTGCCCCCTTTTGGTCTCCAGCTCCAGCTGCGCTTGCTGATAAGGCCTCACCTCTCGCTGTAAGAAAGCGCCTCGCTCCGTCAACCCGCTGCACGCTCGGCCTTCGCTGACGCTGACCCTCTGACGGAGTTTGTTCCCTGTGAGTGACTCGCATTGATTTGTACTTTGTGCTCTCTGCAGGTCTTCATGATACTGTGTTGTACTGCGCGCTCCACGACCCTGCGACCCCCTGCCCCACAGGACACACAACTAACAAGGTGGGATTAAGCTTCCGAGGAGATCAATACGACATGGTTTTTGATTGGTGAACTTGTTACCTTTGGATGGAGTCAGGCTAGCTTCATATTCCTGTTCCAGTCTTTATGCTGCTGTTGGCATTAGTGTTCTCATTTTACTCTTGGCGAGAAAAAGGGGTTTCCCTCAATGCCTATCTATTTAGAGCAAGAATTATGTCAAAGCCGGCTTCATCTTAAAGAGGCCCTATTGTTTGGGGGATCTTCCCTTTCCTTGAGGGTGTCATTCTGTGCATGTAAATTGTCTGCAAAGGCGATTGGACTCCTTTGTTTACTGTTGTTGTATTTGGAAATCACTACGTAACACTCACGCTTCTGTTGGCTAGCGCTCCAACACATTGTACGTGATAGGGGTGGGACATCTCTAAGGGGTTGACCAATCACAACAGAGCCGGCCAGCTAACCAATCAGAGCAGACTGGGCTCTGGTTTCAGACAGAGGGTGAAAAGAAGTGCTTTAGTATGAGACAAATAAAGAGCTTTTTGAACATTAAAGCATGGAAACATGTAGAGACACTACATACTGATATACACCTGAACATCAGCAGGAGAGGACTCTTTAAAGTAGAGACACTACATACTGATATACACCTGAACATCAGCAGAAGAGGACTCTTTAAAGTAGAGACACTACATACTGATATACACCTGAACATCAGCAGGAGAGGACTCTTTAAAGTAGAGACACTACATACTGATATACACCTGAACATCAGCAGAAGAGGACTCTTTAAAGTAGAGACACTACATACTGATATACACCTGAACATCAGCAGGAGAGGACTCTTTAAAATAGAGACACTACATACTGATATACACCTGAACATCAGCAGGAGAGGACTCTTTAAAGTAGAGCCACTACATACTGATATACACCTGAACATCAGCAGGAGAGGACTCTTTAAAGTAGAGACACTACATACTGATATACACCTGAACATCAGCAGGAGAGGACTCTTTAAAGTAGAGACACTACATACTGATATACACCTGAACATCAGCAGGAGAGGACTCTTTAAAGTAGAGACACTACATACTGATATACACCTGAACATCAGCAGGAGAGGACTCTTTAAAGTAGAGACACTACATGCTGATATACACCTGAACATCAGCAGGAGAGGACTCTTTAAAGTAGAGACACTACATGCTGATATACACCTGAACATCAGCAGGAGAGGACTCTTTAAAGTAGAGACACTACATACTGATATACACCTGAACATCAGCAAGAGAGGACTCTTTAAAGTAGAGGCACTACATACTGATGTACACCTGAACATCAGCAGGAGAGGACTCTTTAAAGTAGAGGCACTACATACTGATGTACACCTGAACATCAGCAGGAGAGGACTCTTTAAAGTAGAGACACTACATACTGATGTACACCTGAACATCAGCAGGAGAGGACTCTTTAAAGTAGAGACACTACATACTGATATACACCTGAACATCAGCAGGAGAGGACTCTTTAAAGTAGAGACACTACATACTGATATACACCTGAACATCAGCAGGAGAGGACTCTTTAAAGTAGAGACACTACATTCTGATATACACCTGAACATCAGCCGGAGAGGACTCTTTAAAGTAGAGACACTCCATACTGATATACACCTGAACATCAGCAGGAGAGGACTCTTTAAAGTAGAGACACTACATACTGATATACACCTGCACATCAGCAGGAGAGGACTCTTTAAAGTAGAGGCACTACATACTGACATACACCTGAACATCAGCAGGAGAGGACTCTTTAAAGTAGAGGCACTACATACTGATATACACCTGAACATCAGCAAGAGAGGACTCTTTAAAGTAGAGACACTACATACTGATATACACCTGAACATCAGCAGGAGAGGACTCTTTAAAGTAGAGGCACTACATACTGATATACACCTGAACATCAGCAAGAGAGGACTCTTTAAAGTAGAGGCACTACATACTGATATACACCTCAACATCAGCAGGAGAGGACTCTTTAAAGTAGAGGCACTACATACTGATATACACCTGAACATCAGCAGGAGAGGACTCTTTAAAGTAGAGACACTACATACTGATATACACCTGAACATCAGCAGGAGAGGACTCTTTAAAGTAGAGACACTACATACTGATATACACCTGAACATCAGCAGGAGAGGACTCTTTAAAGTAGAGACACTACATACTGATATACACCTGAACATCAGCCGGAGAGGACTCTTTAAAGTAGAGACACTCCATACTGATATACACCTGAACATCAGCAGGAGAGGACTCTTTAAAGTAGAGACACTACATACTGATATACACCTGAACATCAGCAGGAGAGGACTCTTTAAAGTAGAGGCACTACATACTGACATACACCTGAACATCAGCAGGAGAGGACTCTTTAAAGTAGAGGCACTACATACTGATATACACCTGAACATCAGCAAGAGAGGACTCTTTAAAGTAGAGACACTACATACTGATATACACCTGAACATCAGCAGGAGAGGACTCTTTAAAGTAGAGACACTACATACTGATATACACCTGAACATCAGCAGGAGAGGACTCTTTAAAGTAGAGGCACTACATACTGACATACACCTGAACATCAGCAGGAGAGGACTCTTTAAAGTAGAGGCACTACATACTGATATACACCTGAACATCAGCAAGAGAGGACTCTTTAAAGTAGAGACACTACATACTGATATACACCTGAACATCAGCAGGAGAGGACTCTTTTTAAAGTAGAGGCACTACATACTGATATACACCTGAACATCAGCAAGAGAGGACTCTTTAAAGTAGAGGCACTACATACTGATATACACCTGAACATCAGCAGGAGAGGACTCTTTAAAGTAGAGGCACTACATACTGATATACACCTGAACATCAGCAGGAGAGGACTCTTTAAAGTAGAGGCACTACATACTGATATACACCTGAACATCAGCAGGAGAGGACTCTTTAAAGTAGAGACACTACATACTGACATACACCTGAACATCAACTGAATCTGACCCCTTTAACATTTTTAACATAAAAATGTTCTCTCTGTGTTGTTTTAGACGGTGTCGGTGTGGGGCAGTGGGGGGCGGATCGAGCTGACGGTGGCTAAGTTCATGGCTCTGCAGAAGGCCGTGAAGCCAGACTGGTACCAGAGCATGGCGGACGGAGAGACGTGGCAGATCAACACCTCCCATAAGAGGGTCCGAAAGTCAGTGGATCGTTCCCTCGCCCACTTGGATGAGTGTCTCCTGGTTCACCAAAAATCCCAGGTCCACACACACACACACACACACACACACACACACACACACACACACACACACACACACACACACACACACACACACACACACACACACACACACACACACACACACACACACACACACACACACACACACACACACACACACACACACACACACACACACACACACACACACACACACACACACACACACACACACACACACACACACACAAGAGACAGCCTTAACACACAGATTGCGTTTGTTAATTATTCATGCACGGCAGAAGCACATGAGACAAAGATGGATGTTTGGTGTGTTTTCACTTAAAGGGGTTGCAGTGCTGCAGCTGAACACATGAGATTAGAAGGAGTACATTCTCAGCACGTACACATGTGCATTATCAAGAGGTGTGCGAGAAGAAGAGGGAATATCTGTAGGAAGAAATGTCTTCCTTTTTTATAGCGGCTTTATATGTTGTATGCATTTCACTACCGTTATGTCTGAGATGGGCTCTTCTGTACATTCTGTTGCTTGGCTGCAAACCAAATTTCCCCTGGGACAAAAATGTGTAAATGTAGAATGAGCCGGAGCCAAACAACCCACAGCAGTTTAGCTTGAGGCATCGAAACACAGATGGGTTCTCGGGTGTTTTCGCATTCAGTATAAATGTTTCCTTTTTAGTTCCTTGTTCTTTTCCATCTTTCAGGGTTTCTTTGACTCTAATCATTCCCATGCGTGTCGTCGGCAGGAGTTGGAGGGCGTGGAGGTGTTTGGGGTGGTGGAGGGTGGAGACATCCTGGAGGAGAGGGTGCGCTCGGCGAAGGAGACGGCTAAGAGGCCTGTGTCCGGCTTCTGTCTGGACGGCCTGCAGACGGGCTCCATGGCCCAGGCTCTGAGGACCCAGCTCATCAGCGCGGTGACCAAAGAGCTGCCTGAGGACAAACCCAGGTCAGCCTGTGACTGAGAGAAATGTGTTTATTGATTACAGTTGTAAAGGCAGGGTCTGAAGACATGAAATCAGCTGCTGCTACACAACACAAGAGGGTCGGTGGACACAGGGTACCTTTTGCTATTCATTGTCTTCACATCAATTATAATGAGGAATGCTTTGATTTAATCACTGGTTTAGGAACAGCCTGCAGTAAATCCTTAAAGAAACAAAACACACCTGCAACTACTCATATTTATCATTAAAGAACATGTTGGATCAATCAAATACTGTACACACACTTACAAACGTCCTTTACCATCTTAAATGGATGTTTTAAATAAATGACATAATCAAAAATGTGAAAGAGTGCTACAAATAACAATTATTTCGTGGATGAAATGCTTGTTTTAAAGAGGCCCTATTTTGCTTTTTAGGGTTTTCCCTTTCCAGTAGTTTGTCATATAGTTTTTGGTGCATGTAAATGGTCTGCAAAGACTAAAATCCCTCAACGCTCATGCTTCTATTGGCTAGCGCTCCAACACATTGTACGTGCCAAGGGGTGAGACCTCTCTAACGCTGCTTTCACACCAACGTGTTTTCAGGGCCGGCTCGGAGCTCGAGCCTGAAAAGTACCGGTTTTTCCTCTTCACACCGCAGCGGCGCCGCCTCTTAGCTCCGGAATCCGGTTCGTTTTCAGCTCCAAAAAATTGTCGGTCTAGAAGCAAGAGGTCCGGAGCTAAGAGGCGGCGCCGCTTACGTCTCTCTTACGGCGAGGCGGGGGCAGGGGCGGGATCAACCTCCCAAACAACAACAAAATGCCCGCGTTTTATCCAGTTTGTACACAACGATGGAAAACCTCAAACTTAATAACCAGCATTGTCATTGTCACAAATCACAACAGAGCCGATCAGCTAACCAATCAGAGCAGACTGGGCTCTGAGGGTGAAAAGAGGGCAGCATGAGAGAAATAAAGAGCTTTTTGAACATTAAAGCATGGAGACATGTCAGAGCAGAGACACATACTGATATGAACCTGAACATGAGATGATATGGCCTCTTTAAATGATGGAGCTATAATGTCTCCAACCAGACACTCTGATAAGAGTCTGTTGCACATGAGTGCTCCTCTCCCGGCGGTGATGGAGGATCTGTGTCAGAGAGTCGGAGCAGCGGCTGCCTCTGAGCTCCACCATGTTGGCTTGTGAGTGGAGTCATTACCGAATGCTAAATTGGGCTTGCCCTTGATGCCTGCAGGCGGGAGTCAGAGGGAGCTGAAGGCCTGCAAAGAGCTCAAACACACAAGGGTGCACATGTTGTTAGAGGGTAATGTGCAGTCTGTGGGGGAGTTAATGTTGATACACATGATTGATCCATTTCCTTTTTAATGCGAAAGCTTCCCTCTGTCTGTCAGGCTGCTGCAGGGTGTAGGACGGCCCGACGAGGTGCTGGCGAGCGTGGAGGCCGGCGTGGATCTGTTCGAGGGTTTCTTCCCCTTCCAGGTGACGGAGCGAGGCTGCGCTCTGATCTTCAACTTCAACATCTCCTCGAACCCGGAGCTCGCAGGTAGAGCGCCCCCCGCAGGTGTGGTTGTTTTCAAGGTTTCAAGGCTTTTATTGTCATGTGTGCATAGGTACAGTGTAGTTATGACACAGGTCACAGGCTCCTCCAACAGTGCAACACAATAAAACAGATAAAATAGTGCAAGTAGTAGAAATGTGTTTCTACTTGTGATTCGTTTAGAGCAGGGCTATCCGGCGTTTCCGCCAGGGGGGCGTCTTGCCGTCATTTGACGCCATCATTCAGCTCGGAACGCCCTGAACTCCAGCCGAGGGCGTCCAAAAAAATAAATAATTAGAGTGAAGATCGAGAGTTTTTATCGCTTGAAATGACGAAAACGAAAAAGGACAAGGACATCCCTCTGAGGGGCAAAGGAGTCTGGTGGGATTCTTTTCGGAGTATTGAAGATCGCTTCCCCGACATCGGCGGTGCCTGCCACAGGACAACACGGAACGTGCGCGATTTAGACATCTGACCACTGACCACTGAGCGGGGGGGTGCTAGTGGAGCAGGGGGGTGCTAGTGGAGCAGGGGGGTGCTAGTGGAGCAGGGGGGGTGCTAGTGGAGCGGGGGGGGCTAGTGGAGCAGGGGGGGTGCTAGTGGAGCGGGGCGGAGCTAGTGGAGCGGGGCGGAGCTAGTGGAGCGGGGCGGAGCTAGTGGAGCGGGGCGGAGCTAGTGGAGCGGGGGGGGGTGCTAGTGGTGCAGGGGGGTGCTAGTGGAGCGGGGGGGGGGGTGCTAGTGGAGCAGGGGGGTGCTAGTGGAGCGGGGGGGGGGTGCTAGTGAAAACTGGAAGGCTCTGTGGTAAAACTGAGGCTCTGGTAAAATGAAGAGCGTCCCATCACTAACGTAAAGAGATGGTATCTATAAGGGATGGCTCAATTCTAAATTCAAGTCACGTGACGTCACACTCCCCCCCCGCGCGCTCTCGGGGTGGACGCCCTCTCAGCCCTGGTCTGGTGGAAACACTGCGGCTATCCAAAAGTCTTTCACTGAGGGCCACATTTTTCAGAGAGTTTTCTTTGATTCTCCTTTTCTCTTGTGTTTGTCTGTTTGATGTCGCAACATGAATTCAGTTCAGACGTAGATCAAGCTTGTTAACTTTGAGCTGCTCTCACATTCTCATTAAAGTTGCATCACCCCCCCCCCCCCCCTCTTTAATCTGCTGAAGGACTTAGATTACACACACATTGTTTCACACACTGCTCATATCTGTTTCTGAGGGAACGACCTTCATCAGCAAACTTTTAAAAGACAGCAAAACAACAATTCAGCTCCAAACAAACCAGATTAGAAGACAGGTATGAACATCTAATTCCCCTCTCTCAATTATAAGGTCCCGTTGGGGGGGGGGGGGGGTTAAGGCTACTTTCGGACACGGCAGACCGTATGCTTATTCACCCTCTTATTTCCTACTATGCTTCCTTAAATCCTATCTTGCTTCCTTCCTTTCATTCCCTTCCTTCCTTCCTCCCTCCCCTGACTCCCTCCCTTCTTTCTTCCTTCCTTCCTCACTCCTTCCTTCCTTCTTCCCTCCCTTCCTTTCTTCCTTCCTCCCTTCCTTCCTTCCTTCCTTCCTTCCTTCCTTCCTTAGTCCTATCAGAGGCAGTATCTTCTGTCACATGATGAGGTTAAGTTACATTTATGAAATGTTAATGTATTTAATTTAACGGTGAATAAATGTGCTCGTCTCTTTATCGTAAAAGAAAGAGGAAAACTGTGAATATGTTTTCCCCGCAGCTCTAAAACTAAAGGTTTACGACGGACCGCTTCTCCGTTGAATGGACTGTTTCTGTCTCTGCCATTCAGCTCCAACAAACCAGATTACAAGTCGGGTTGTTTTGATCATTTTATCAAGAAAATGAACTCAACAATTAAAAAAACTGGAAACTTTCTTTCAGTAATTGCACTTCCTGCCTGCAGCACACTGACATGTCACGATGTCATTTGTGAGCTTGGGTAGGGGGTCTTTCTCTCGCTACATGCCTGATCAGGTTTGTAATGAATTCTGAGCTGAATGAGATTGTGGTGGAGAATATGATTCCTCTCACCATGGTAGGAGTCCTTCTGTAAATACGCAGAGGTGTCTTGAACACAGGGCTTTAGATACGAGAAGTCGCACCACTTTGATGCTATTAATGGCAGAGATGATTAAAAGTGGCCGATAGCGAGCTGAGCATACTTGGGGAGTGTCTGATGTGAGTTCAAGATAATAACAGAGGTTTCTGGGTCATGCAAAGGGCTCTTCATCTCGCAGCAGAGGGACTTTTCTCTGATGAACACATCTCTAACTAGACTGAAATGGTTCAGCGCGCAGACTTTAAGTGTTTTTGGGAAATGACCATCCCCTCATTTAGTTTTAATTTGCAGAGAGCAAGATGAATTCTGTGTTTACAAAACGAAAGGGACATGGTGTGTGAACGTTGGAGCTGAGCGTCCCTGCAGTCAGGGATTTATCATGCAAAGATGGGTCTAATGAGTGTTGGAGCTACGTTATGTGCGTGTGTGTTTTCCAGCCCGGGTCAGGGGTAGAAATGAAATCAATCATGTATCTCATACCGACTCCAGTTTGGTAACAAGTAAGTCCTGGGCTGCGGTCGAATAGTCCCTTTAGTGTAGGAACCTTCCTATCGGAGTGAGATGACCCGGAAGTCCCTCAGTGGCAGCCACGATAAGTGCCGTTCCAATTCTCTAGATGAAAGGAAAGGAGGCTTCAAACTTCCTTTATAACCTCCTTTAGCTTAGGAACCACTGGACCTCCCTAACCGACAGGAGAAGCGAAAATGCTGCCCCACAATGCCTTGCAGCCACAGCATTTGCCGTCACTCAACAGTCGGCCGTTCACGGAAACAAACGATTATGACGGAGAAATGATATCATGAAAGTTACGGTGCTTATTAAGCTTTTTAAAACATAGGTGGTAAGTTGCCAAAGTGCTTTGTTCTGAACGTTAATCAGTATTATAATCAAAAAGAGAAATATGAACGTTAGTTTTTACTGAAATGATCAAATAAAGTCAACATTTCAGTCTTTACTGAGCTGTGTGGGGTTTGTTCAACTTTTAAAAGATGTTTGAATGGTGATATACACAGTGATAGATGTTAAGGACTAACATTTATAATAAATACATCTGTATTGATTTTAAGATCTTTAGTTCATACAATCATACGTATTGGGATCATTGGTATTAATGTGGACTGGAGGGAGAGGGTGACGAGCAGAAGTTTCACTTTCCTTTTTTATTTCAATTCCAACTTTGGTCATGAAGAATATGTTTCTCTGTTGTCCACGTTCATAAAGCAAAGCAGCAGCATCAGAGCACGGTGCAGAGTCTCTAGATGAGTCCCTCGTTCTTATTGAACATCCAAGTTGTAGTCCGCTGTATAGAAAACTGGTTTCCATGGTTCCCCCACAGCAGCAGACACACATTCGTTATTTTTGGACTATTCGACCGCAGTCCAGGTCCGTGTCTCTGATTGTGGAAATCTAAGGCCGTCTTGTGACGGGAGCTGTGGGAGAGGCTGAGGTCTTTGTGCTTCATTAAAAAGTAGCTTGAAACTCGTCTGACGGACTGAGCGAGGCTGGTGTCTGCAGCACGACGTGTCAGACAGAACTAATCGATTCTGCACAGGGAGCGTAATGGAGTTCAGAGGAGCTGAGAGCGGGGAGGTGTCACACCTGGAGAGAACATCTAATTCCCCTCTCTCTCAATTATAAGGTCCCGTTGAGGGGGGGGGGTTAGGGTACTTTCTAACACGCTTATTCACCCTCTTATTTCCTACTAACCTTCCTTCAATCCTATCTTCCTTCCTTTCTTTCATTCCCTTAATTCCTTCCTTCCTTTCTTCCATCCCTCCTTTCTTTCTTCCTTCTTCCCCTCCTCCCCTCCCTCCTTTCTTACTTCTCCCTCCTTCCCTCCCTTCTTTTCTTCCTCCCCTCCCTACTTCCTCCCTTCCTTCCTCCCTCGCTCCTTCGTCCCTTCCTCCCTCCCTTCCTCACTCCTTCCCTCCCTTCCTTCTTCCTTCATTCCTTCCTCCCCTCCATCCTTCCCTTCTTTCTTCCTTCCTCCCCTCCCTCCTTCCCTCCTTCCTCCGTCCCTCCTTCTTCCTCCCTCACTTCTTCCCTCCCTCCCTTCTTCTTTCTTCCTTCCTTCCTCCCCTCCCTCCCTCCATTCTTCCCTCCTTCCTTCCTCCCTCCTTCCTCCCTTCCCTCCCTCCCTTCCTCCCTCCCTCCCTCTCTTCCTTCCTTCCTTCCTTAGTCCTATCAGAGGCAGTATCTTCTATCACTGCAGGAGTCACATGATGAGGTTAAGCTACATTTATGAAATGTATTTAATTTAACGGTGAATAAATGTGCTCGTCTCTTTATCGTAAAAGAAAGAGGAAAACTGTGAATATGTTTTCCCTGCAGCTCTAAAACTAAAGGTTTACTACGGACCGCTTCGCCGTTAAATGGACTGCTATTCTTCAGTGCTAGCCGCCCCCCTCTTTGTCAAGCCTCATCCCTCTCTCCCCGTATCAGCAGCTAATAAGCTTCCTCTTTATGCTTTGTTTTACACGTCTGCTCTCGGCTCCACCCGATTCGGCTCGCACTAAACCCGTCGTTTGCTACCTTTTATGTTATGCATTACTATCGGCCACTCTGCTCCATTTTCTCCCCCCCGTCTTTTTCATCTTCCTCACGTGTCTTCACTGTAACCGTGCAGAACAACAGCCCTGTAACATGGCTCTTCATCCGTTGTTTTTCCACTCATTAAATTAAGTGAAGTCACCTTGCAGTGAACGCCCATCTGTGTGAGGCTTTGTCAGGAAGTAATTATATGTAACTGACGGGGGAGTATAGGACACAGCGGTGATGGAAAGGGGGCACGCCATGGTATGCCTTCTCCAGCCCTTTGCATCCGTGTGGAGGGCTGGATTGACTGTGAGATTACGGTGTGAACGAGCTGGAATTAATGCGATGTATGTATGTATGCTTTTGGCAGAGCTGGAGCCGGGTGAAGATCAGGAAACGGCGGGCGACTCGCAACACAACGGAGATCTGAATCCTGATGATCAGACGCAGATGACTTCCTTTGAGATCAATCTGAAAGACAAGAGGTTTGTTGTAGCAGCTAATAAAACTCCAGCTGCTTTCATCTGTCACAGCGGGTGTTAGCGGGGAAGGAGTGAGGACCCGAGGAGGGTTTTATCAGTAAAGCTGCCACTATTTGTTACTTCTGAGAAGCAAGTGATGCTTTGAAGGCTTAAATCATTGATTCGATAAGGTGTCTCCTCCTAACCTGAGGGCAACCTTCTGAATGTTTCAGGAACAAAGATTCTCTCTCTTTTTGTCCTGATCCATTTCTATATTATAGAAGCACCATTGAGGTCTTTGTAACCAAATCTCTCTCAGAGGGGCGTGGGGAGGGGGCTGCTTATTTTCATCTGAAGTAACAGACAGAGAATCAGCACTTTGGAAACAGGGCTGAAACAGAGGGGATTATGGGTAATGCTGCAATGATGAAGACATGCTCTGTATATATCTGAGCCCTGTAATATATTGATGAAAAACAGTATAATAAGGGACCTTTAAGAACAAGATCTGAGTACTTTTCCCATCTCTGAACTTTCTCTGAACTTTTCTCAGGTACCAGGGCGACTTCCGGCCCCTGGTGGAGGGGTGTGGCTGCTACTGCTGCAGGAACCACCAGAGGGCGTACCTGCACCACCTGCTGGTGACCAATGAGCTGCTGGCGGGGGTCCTGCTCATGATCCACAACACGGCCCACTATCACGCCTTCTTCAGCGCCCTGAGAGACGCTCTGGCCGAGGATACACTGGACCTCCTCAAGAGACGGGTCCTCGGGCAGACAGAGAGAAAGGACTGAGGCTAATAAATCCTAATGATAGGGAAGCCATCGATCCTGCTTTCCCTCTCAACGATCACTCCACTGGCTTGTCCTATCCCTGGCTTGCTGCTGAGTCCCTTCATATCTCACTGAAGTCAAAAAGCAAAAAGAGGGGGATGAAAATAAATCAAGACAGCCGTGTGATGCTTGTCCCCTGGGTTTGTGGTGCGCTGGGTATTGATCGGGGCAGATAGCCAGGAGATGAACTCGCTGAAGATGGAGAAGAGCTAGATAGGAGGTATTTGCATAAAGAGAGAAATGTGTGGATGGATGGTTGTGGACGATCGACGGACCTGCGTGCCTCCTGTCTGGATACATCAACACATGACTGTCATCCTCTGGACTCATTGACACGGCAGCGTAGGAACCCACTTGTGATCAGTTATTAACGGAGGGGGGGATAACCAAAATAGATGCAGCTTTCTCCTGTTATTAGATAGACCATGTGTAGCGACTTGCTTGAGGCTTTTTGTCGTGTCATTCTTCATTGATCTGTCATCATGCAGCATGTGTTCATCATCTCACAGATTGGCTTCATGGCGTTTGTCAACATCACTTTCTAACCATTATGTACGATGCCACATTAAACCCCCGGCTCTGGACGTGCAGATGTGGAGGTTGTTTTCTCTCACGGGGTTTTTTCCGGAGGTTAACTGAAGGTTTAAGCTGACAGCTCCGCCAAGAGTACGGATAAAGATCGGGGAAAGATAGGGGTCTCTGCCGCCTCCCTTGCCGCGTTAAAGGGAGGCCTTCGGAAGGTGAGGGGAGATAATTGACTGCCAGACTGTGCAGATGTCTGCCGGGGACGCGGTGACAGATTTATGGAGGATTGTTGTGGGTTTCCTTCACTGCATTCAGCGTTATATAAAAGTAGGTTGGAGGATTTTCTGTCATCAATAAGTGGGTGCTGCGATACAGACTTAACTTATGCATAAAGGGGCTGGGGAAGATGGAGGTATATAAATGCCTCTGGGGATGAAAGGTCTAATGGGATGGCAGTAGAGAGGAGGTTATAAAGTCAATCTATTGGATTACCCAGTAAAAATAGAATAAGTAGTGAGTGCATGCCTTCCTTTCTCTGCTATTGAGACACTCTGGAGGTGTTCAGCAATAACAAATAATGTTTTTATGAAGCTCAGTAAATGCCTCGGTAAATATGCACTCATATCTAGTTCTCAGCCTGTTTATTGCAATAATTAAACGCGCCTTTTGAAATTGCTCTTAATGACGGGTAAGTGAAATTGCTCCTGAGTCCTGACTGCGGGAACTGATTATTCACTTTGACATTATTTATCAAGCTTTTAACCTTCAACTCGAGATGAATTGCCACACAAGTGATCGCAATAATGATGCGATGCAGCACATTGTAACTGAATATAAATCGTCCAGCAGCATGGGGATGGTGTTTAAACACACCTCAGCTGACAGTTCATTCAGTGCGTTAAGAAGAAAGATGGGAGTGTGACTGGAGACTGATGAGGAGTATAAAGGATTACTGAGATACGGTTTGTGATGCAGAAAGGATTTGACTTTCCTACAGATATACAGAATATAAAACTAGTAATGTGGGATATTATAGGGACAGATATTCTACATTTTTCACATTGTGGACAATTCCATAAATGCACTCGTACAGTTGTTCTAATTCAACTTTAAGCATGCATTTGTTGGCATCTCATGTCGAGTGAAAGAAACTAACACACTAAAATACATTCTGTCACTTCCCAGATAGTCACGTTTCGTACAGCTCTGCTTTTAGTTTCAAATCATGAGCGGAAGTATAAATAGAAGAACTGTTAGTTGAGCGGCAGCGCAAGTAGTGTGGAGTGAGATTTCAGAGCTGCTTCCTGCTGCTGTAGAAATGGCACTTTAAGAGGGATGACTGGGATCAATGCAGTGAAGTCATGGGCTATTAAAGCAAGACAATAAACAGAGACTGGAACGCTCCAGAGCTGAGGGGAAATGCACTGTGATAATTCTCTGGATTTATCACTGTGAGCGACCAACCCTTTCATATTAAAATATTATTATTGCATCTTGAAACTGGCGGTGCATCTGAGGACACGACAACAGAGATTGTGAGACTTTTTGTTTAATTTTGAAGTGTATCATGCATAGCTAGTATGGCAAAGTTGATTTCCTTTGTGTGCCTTAACGCTTGCTGCTCCCACTGAGCGACATTAGGCGCATTCACACCGCAGTACTTTTCCCACAAAGGTTCATGAGAACTCGTTTGTCGCGTTCACACCAAAAAGAGCCGGTACTAAAATTAGTTCATGAGAACCTTTTTACCCCCTTTTCAGTCCCTGCTAGAGAGCAGGGACTTTCGTGGGAGAAAAAGGTTCCTATGTCTGATTGGCTGGGCGGATTGCAAACCACGCCCCGTAAAACTCCCAAAAAGTTTTGTGAAGCCGCCATTTTATTATCCTCGCATTAGCATTATTAGCATTAGCCCAGCGCAGAAACGCAGAGAGACTAACTTATGGCAACACAAAATAAAACATGGGAGCGGTGGAGATGAGGAGGTGTCGGCGTTCTGGCGATTTACTCAGGCTTCAGTCCCCAACCAGTCCCCAACTCCGGGGACTTCCGGTCGGGGACTTTGGGCGACAGTATACGCCGTGAAGTGGTTTGCGGCCTGCCAGTAAACCCAAAGCAGAAGAAGAAGTAGTGACGTCGGCGGCTTCATTTGCCTAATCAACCCCCAGAGATTTATTCCGGTGTGAACGCGATCTGTACTTAGTTCATGAGAACTAAAGAGTTCTCATGAACTAAATTCTCATGAACCTTTGTGGGAAAAGTACTGCGGTGTGAATGCGCCTATTGGGCACTATTTCAATGCAGAAGAGCTCTGAATGAAAGTCAGCAGGTGGCCATCATACTGTAGCTCATTTCAACCAATTATACTGATGGGAAGTGCCATTCACGCTGCATCTCTACACATCTCTCCTGTCTCTCTCCATCCTCTTTGAAAAGGTTTCCGTGTCGGTTTCCGTTATCACACTCTCCGGCCAGATTGATATCTCCTGTCGTGGATGCACAACATGTAAAAGGATGAGATCAGCTGACAACAGAAAGCACAGCGGGTGTTATGGTGGAAGAAATGATGACGGCTTTTATCAGCGAGGGATTGTGTTTGCAGGCCAGATCGTCCAGAGGCATTCGAGGAAGGAGGTAGGCCACTATGTGTTACTCCTGAGAGGCAAGTGATGCGGTGAAAGCTGACATCATTGATTGGAAAGGTGCCACAGCCATGAATGGATTATGTAACAGGACGATTGTAAACTGGCCCGAGGCTAACCCGAACTCCCTCGGGACCCTCTGGTCCTGATTTGTGATGATTAGATAGTTTGCTGTTGAAAATGAAATGGCCACAAAGAGACACAAAGCAATTACAGAGAAACACAAAATGACTCCATAAGAAATCACAGCGACTACAAATTTAACCAAAACGACACATTTACAAAATGTTACTAAATGACTACAAAGACACAAAACAGTTAGAAATAGAGAGAAAGTAGAGGCTAATTTAATATTAAGAGACATACAGCATTATCAAAGAAGGGTACAGATAGACAAACAAGTTGGAAATGTACGACAAAGAAACAAAACGACTTTAAAGTTAAAAATAAGGATTACAAAGACTAACAAAGAAAACAGTAAAAGCAGATTACTACAAAGAAATAAATGACCAAAAAGACTACAAATAGACACAAAACAACTGACACCAACACCAAAAGGTACTAGAAAATGACTTCAAAAAGACAATAAATTACCAACACAACTACTATACAACAATGAAACGACTACGTAGATCCACAACATCAAATCAAGTTTTATTTATATAGCACATTTAAAAGCGATTTTTTTTTTTGTTACTACAATCACAATAAAAGACAATAATTTACAACAGAAATATAACAAATAAAAACACAGGGAATAGTCAGGTGTCATACTCCGCTCTGACTAGAAGGCCAGAGAGAAAAAGTGTGACTAAAAGAAATCAAAAGGTCCACTATGAGACTCGAAACGTCCACATAGATCCACCACGGCAGAAGAGAAACCCTGACCCTCCCCTCGGTCCCCATGGTAACCATGACCAGCAGCAGCTCCACTGGATATGAATGATTGCTCACTAAACAGGAGGCCTTATTACCATGGAGTATTTCATTTTTTCACATAAATCACCAGCTGACAGTGTTTTACTTCAGTGAGGAGCGGCTCTCGTGAGTATTTCATCAGGGCCGTGACTCCGCATGTCATTTCAGTGTAGGTTAAGCTACTGCGAAATATTGACATAGAGATGGTCACGATACAGTAATGTTGGTTAACATCCCTCGTGACTTCCTGCCCCAGTGTGCTGTGTGCATTTAATGATATGTGATAGGTGAAGGCATATGATTTTACTTCTGTGAGTGTGCAGAGAATACATCAAGTGGTTTCTGTCCAGGTTTGAATAGCATTACAGGCTTTCGCTTTATATTATTCTCCTTTTGTTGATCTTACACTGTTCAAATCCTCTTGATCTTTAAGTGACACCATATTTTCCTTTTTCTGGTACCAGTATGTAGATTTTGGAGCAAGTTTTGCAGGTAGGGTAAAAGAAGAGTTGTGTAGTTGTGTGCAAAACAAAACAGTGTTTCGTCAGTGAATCTAAAATGACTAGGTTAGCTACGTTAGCTAGCTAGCTCACAGCAAATCTCCAGTAATATCAGAAGGAGTCATGTGATCAAAAACATTTTTGTCTCCAACTTTACAATCCTGAATGTCACCAAGCGCTGCGGTCCCAGCTGTGTGCGTCACTTTTTAATGTTGCAGCGTTTTGTTTATGCAGTGCTTGTACTAAATGCTGCATGTGTTGTGAAGTTGGTGAAGGTGTTTCTGCATTTGAATGTGTTATGGCACACCTTTTTTTTTATATTTGCATTGTTTCTGCAGCTGCAGTGCGTTTCTCATAACGGAAATGTTTCGTTGTAGTGTGTTTGCACCTTTCGGCCACCGTAGTAAAGTATTAAAATAACGTGTAGCAGAAATATTAATACAGCGTTTTTCTGGTATATTCATTTTTATGTCACTTGATATATAGTATGTGTGTTAAACTTCAATGGGACAAATTGATGTTTTCCTCTTAAGCATACTGAGGTTTTTAAATGATCTTCTTCACATCCCCCGCACCAGAGCTATTTAATAGAAGAGTTACGACATCTCCGTTCACTCCAATGGACCACTTTTTTACAGCAATGGCGGATCGTGGAGCCTCTCAATCGTTCCCCGGAAGTTAGCGCCAAGGCTGGCAGAGCTGTGGAGTTGCAGCATAATACACCGTTCGTGACGGACTTTTAAAGGTAAGAAGAAGTTTAAAGATGTATATTGCGGATATTATCAGTACATCTGATTCAAATGAACATGTGTATTAAAGGATGTCAGTGGATTATCCCTAAATTAGTAGATTTAGGGAACGTTTACAGATAACAGATTAAGCTAGCATACCGAAGCAAGTTAGCAACACACGTTGAACAGCCTTTTAATTGTAAATTCCGTTCTCTCTGTCATTTCGTCCAACATGTTGAATTAGAGAAGAGGGGCTTCTAAACGGGATTGTATGCGGGGGTGGAGGGAGTTAAATATTAGATAAATATAACTTTGGTGCGTGTAAGAGTGAGTGTTTTTAGCAGAGCCATATTGTGTCCTTGTGATTATGTATAATGTTGCAGCCCAGCTGATTCTGGATTGATGGCAAAGGGAGAGGGATTTAAGTGAGAGTGAAAACACAAGGTACGTTTAATACTACTGTTTTATATAAGTAAACACCTTATCTCCCCAAGGAAATAGGTGTGCTATATAGGTGTGTACAGAGCTATTTAATAGAAGAGTTACGACACCGGAAGTCCAAAAACGGTTATCATCACGTGGTTCATGTAGACGAGGATCGTTCCCCGGAAGTTCATGGCGGGCAATGTGAATGCATTGATAACAGGAGATAGAACTACGATATTTGGTAATTATTAGTGAATAAAGGTTTCGATTTGCAATATTTATACAACAAATCGATATGTGTATGTATTTACATCAATATGTTTTCAAAAATAAAATCGAATTTGCTAATATTAAGTAATAATATTAGAATTAGTGTGAACAACTAGTTTACATGTTACTAACAGTGCCTTGGTTAAAGAGCCTCTTGCTGTTTATTTATAGCTTTGAATTCTTTCAAACCAATATTATCTTCTTAAACTTGTATGGTAGTCAGGAGCATCACTTTCTAATGTTTATTGATACATTTAGAGGGAGGGGATCTAAAGTAATGCTTTAAAATTCAGATTGGATTCATTTCTACCATTTTCTTAAATTCATGGTAGTTTCAGTAATCCCCTGGTAATCGAGGACACAAGTTATCTAAATGACTAATGTCGTCTTTATGGCTTTCAGAAAGGACAGGAGACCGACAGGATATGATGATGATGATGATGATGTTAAATGTGTTGCTTTAGGAACATCCATTGCAAATACATGGAATTCAATAAACATAGAAGAGCATATCATGCAGTTTGTCGGTGCCTTTTCCTCCGTGTTGTCCTGGTTTGCTGTGCTGCCTCCTAGTCGCCACCATGGTTTGCTGTGCTGCCTGGGGATGCTCAAATCGCTCCGAGAAAGGAGTACGAATGTACGGCTTCCCCACTGACACAGAGCGGAGGAAAAAATGGCTGGCTCAAGTCAGCAGGAGCAATTTCACGACCAACAGCAACACAATATGTGATTTATACACAAACTAGAGATGTCCCGATCCGATCACGTGATCGGGGATCGGAGCCGATCACGTGATTTTCAAAAGATCGGGGATCGGGAGAAAAAAATCGGGGATCGGGATTTTTTTTTTTTTATAATTTTTTTTTTAATTTAATGTTACAAAACAAAAATGACCATGTTCACGTCTTAAAGTCATCCTGAGGACTTAGTTTTGGTTTCAAATTACACAACATCATGTATGTGTTGCTTTCTTTGGGCTTGTTTTCATAGACCTGGTTGCTTATTTCTCTGAAATCTGGCAACAGAGTGGGCGCAGTGCCTAATAGTAGCAGTAAGCTAACGAGAGGCTACGTTCAGCTGGTGACTCGGGAGTCGGGACAGAGAAAATGTCAGGAGTTTGGAAGTATTATGAAATTGAAAGCGAAGGCAGTGTAACAGCCAGATGCAATGTTTGCAAGGCGGAGGTTCCGCGTGGTGGAAAGAACAGAGCTACGTTCAACACGACCAATCTAATACGCTACCTGAGAAACAAACACCAACAACAACACGGCGAGTACACAGCGGCCACTCAGGTAACGGCACTGAAGCAACCGACACTTTCAGAGACTTTTAAAAGGAAAGAGAAACTGCCCCAGAACAGTGAAAAGGCCAACACAATAACAGCCAAGATAGCTGAATTCATCGCGTTGGATGACCAGCCGTTATCTGTTACCTTTTTTTTCTTTTAATGCATTGCATAAAGATCGGATCGGGAAAAATCGGTATCGGCAGATTGTCAAAATCAAATGATCGGAATCGGATCGGGAGCAAAAAAAGGTGATCGGGACATCCCTAATACAAACACTGCATTTGCACTTTTTCACAAAACGAAAACCACACCATTGGGAAAGCTTAATGTTTGGTTTAATACAAAAAAACAGGGAAAGGCTTGAAAAACACTGAGAGTTGAGACTCAGGGTGCAGGGTGAGGGTCTCAGTGCAGGTATTTAGGCTCCATTGAACCCCCCTCTGGTTCTTGTGCTGAGAGAGGGAGCAACAGACAGGAGAAAGGGTTATACACACCTATATAGCACACCTATTGCCTTGGGGAGATACAGTAGTATTAAACGTACCTTGTGTTTTCACTCTCCCTTAAGTCCCTCTCCCTTTGCCATCAATCCAGAATCAGCTGGGCTGCAACATTATACAGACAGGTAATAATCAACATAATCACAAGGACACAATATGGCTCTGCTAAAAACACTCACTCTTACACGCACCAAAGTTATATTTATCTAATATTTAACTCCCTCCACCCCCGCATACAATCCTGTTTAGAAGCACCTCTTCTCTAATTCAACATGTTGGACGAAATGACAGAGAGAACGGAATTTACAATTAAAAGGCTGTTCAACGTGTGTTGCTAACTTGCTTCGGTATGCTAGCTTAATCTGTTATCTGTAAACGTTCCCTAAATCTACTAATTTAGGGATAATCCACTGACATCCTTTAATACACATGTTCATTTGAATCAGATGTACTGATAATATCCGCAATATACATCTTTAAACTTCTTCTTACCTTTAAAAGTCCGTCACGAACGGTCTATTATGCTGCAACTCCACAGCTCTGCCAGCCTTGGCGCTAACTTCCGGGGAACGATTGAGAGGCTCCACGATCCGCCATTGCTGTAAAAAAGTGGTCCATTGGAGTGAACGGAGATGTCGTAACTCTTCTATTAAATGGCTCTGGGTGTGTATAACCCTTTCTCCTGTCTGTTACTCCCTCTCTCAGCACAAGAACCAGAGGGGGGTTCAATGGAGCCTGAATACCTGCACTGAGACCCTCACCCTGCACCCTGAGTCTCAACTCTGTGTTTCAAGCCTTTCCCTGTTTTTTTGTATTAAACAAAACATTAAGCTTTCCCAATGGTGTGGTTTTCGTTTTGTGAAAAAGTGCAAATGCAGTGTTTGTATATAAATCACATATTGTGTTGCTGTTGGTCGTGAAATTGCTCCTGCTGACTTGAGCCAGCCATTTTTTCCTCCGCTCTGTGTCAGTGGGGAAGCCGTACATTCGTACTCCTTTCTCTGAGCGATTTGAGCATCCCCAGGCAGCACAGCAAACCATGGTGGCGACTAGGAGGCAGCACAGCAAACCATGGTGGCGACTAGGAGGCAGCACAGCAAACCAGGACAACACGGAGGAAAAGGCACCGACAAACTGCATGATATGCTCTTCTATGTTTATTGAATTCCATGTATTTGCAATGGATGTTCCTAAAACAACACATTTAACATCATCATCATCATATCCTGTCGGTCTCCTGTCCTTTCTGAAAGCCATAAAGACGACATTAGTCATTTAGATAACTTGTGTCCTCAGTTACCATGGGATTACTGAAGCTACCATGAATTTAAGAAAATGGTAGAAATGAATCCAATCTGAATTTGAAAGCATTACTTTAGATCCCCTCCCTCTAAATGTATCAATAAACATTAGAAAGTGATGCTCCTGACTACCATACAAGTTTAAGAAGATAATATTGGTTTGAAAGAATTCAAAGCTATAAATAAACAGCAACAGGCTCTTTAACCAAGGCACTGTTAGTAACATGCAGAGATGGGGTCGTTACTAAAAAAAAGTAATATATTACATATTACATATTACTTTAAAAAAAAGTAATATATTACACTACTTCGTTACTATCTACATAAAGTAATTCGTTACTTTACTCGTTACTTTACTCGCAGGGCCGGCCCGCCCCTCCCTACAGGCAGATCACGCAGACTGCTAAAGTTTCAAATGTTCTCTTTAGTTCAGTTTCCATTGTCGCATAAGACTGATCCAGATAGCTCCTGAATGTTTTCCTATCTGACCATGGCTGTCCTCTGTCTCCTGCTATCTGACCGTGGCTGTCCTCTGTCTCCTGCTATTTGACCGTGGCTGTCCTCTG
This sequence comes from Pseudochaenichthys georgianus, assembly GCF_902827115.2. Lineage (NCBI taxonomy): Eukaryota > Metazoa > Chordata > Actinopteri > Perciformes > Channichthyidae > Pseudochaenichthys > Pseudochaenichthys georgianus. Next base: position 22,144,731 of record NC_047522.1, read on the forward strand.
TCTCCTGCTTTCTGACCGTGGCTGTCCTCTGTCTCCTGCTATCTGTATATTTTGCGCAGTCTATCTCTGCTCACGCTGTTGCGTCAGCGTGTTCTCCTGCGTGTTAGCCATGTGTTGCACTGGAGCCAGACTTCAGCCGAGCACGTACGAACTGCGCATGCGTGAGTGGCAATAACTCTCCTTACCAGCAGGTAGCGGTAGTGTGTATTCGTCATTCAAAACAAGCAACAACCGGAAAACAGAGAAGAAGAACTACGTGTGTGTGTGTGTGTGTGTGTGATATAAATAAACAACAGCTATGTGCGTTAGCTTCACCTAGCATGTGTTCTTTGCAGGTGTTTGTTGAGGTTTGATTATGACTGATTTTAGAAAGTAACGAAGTAACGCGTGTCGGGGCAATGTTAGTAACTGTAGTGTGATTACTGGATTATAAAAGTAGCGCGTTACACTACTCCGTTACCGACAAAGTAATATTATTACAGTAACGCGTTACACCCAACTCTGGTAACATGTAAACTAGTTGTTCACACTAATCCTAATATTATCACTTAATATTAGCAAATTCTATTTTATTTTTTAAAACATATTGATGTAAATACATACACATATCGATTTGTTGTATAAATATTGCAAATCAAAACCTTTATTCACTAATAATTACCAAAAATCGTAGTTCTATCTCCTGTTATCAATGCATTCACATTGCCCGCCATGAACTTCCGGGGAACGATCCCTCGTCTACATGAACCACGTGATGATAACCGTTTTTGGACTTCCGGTGTCGTAACTCTTCTATCTATGCCCCGCACACGTCTCCGAACAATGGGAGACCGAGCCTTCTGCTCATTCGCCCCGCGCCTCTGGAACTCCCTCCCAGATCAGCTGAGATCTGCCCCTTCCACCGAGGTCTTCAAAACCGGCCTTAAGACCCTCTTCTTTCGGCAGGCCTTCGAATAAACTTTGAGCACGGTACACCTGGAGTACTGCCATTTTTATCGCTATCTCCGACTTTTATTTTTGTACTCTATTTTATATTTTATTTTTTGATTTCTTATTATTATTACAATTATTTGTCTTTTATTATCTCAAAGCGTATCAGTAGGCTATCCCTTGTTGTGAAGCACTTCGAGATTTGTCTTGGCAGATGAGAAGCGCTATATAAATTAAATATATTATTATTATTATTATTATTATTATGTCTCCTTTTAAGTAGAAGTAGATTAGCGCAAATGGTCTTTTCTTCCACTTCTGTTAATAATCAGAAGGTGTTTTTTTGGCTATTTGTGAGTAGGTAAGGTACAGGACAGCCTGTGATTTTCTGTATGATCTGGAAAGCTTAAATTAATACAAGAAGGAAATATGTCAATTCTTGGACCTTCTCAAACTATACTTTAATTACAGTTTCCAGATATTTGAAGAAACGATAAGGATGTTGGTGTGCTTCTGAATTGAGTCACACAGTTAGAGAGACAATGGTCCTTCTGAGTTATCAATAGATGCATTCATTCTAAGTGAGCTGACTTCGAAGTGGAAGGAAGTTCAGAGGAAGGCCTTAGGGTATGGGAACAGTTAACCTTTGTTAGTTACTAATCCAAAAGATGTCATAAGACAAGGACGTTTAAACCTATAACAAGCATAGCTTTCAGAGAGGAAAGCAGGTGACATTTGTGTGAGAAGCTGCATGATGAAATGAGTGTGCGTTAAAACCATAGACTGTATATATAAATGGACGTAGGGTCCGTGACGTCACCCATAGGATTCTGCAGAGTTGCCGTGAAGCCCTTAGTAGGCGGAGTCGGCCACTAACGGCTCGACAGTGACGCCAGAGTCTAACTCCCGCCTGCTCCAAATAAGGGCAAAGAGGCGGTGCGGAGGCGGGACAGGGCGGGACCTGCTGCCACCGAGCGTGACGTTCCAGACCTAGCTCAGGCTAAGAAGCTAAGCTAACATGCTCTCAGTAATAACTTATAAGCTAACAACCTATGCTAACAACCCAGCTTGCGGTCACTGCTCCTCGTTCCCGGCATATTCTGAAGGTAAGATACCCTGTAACTTTACAAAACTTGTCCTTTTGATTTAAATGTTCTTGAACCTACACAATACAATTGTTTTTTAAGTGCTTCACCGTTTTTCAAATATAAATGTCATTTAACTAAACTTTGTAAACTAGCAGAGAGATGGCTAGTGTTGCGTGAATTAAATGTGATTAATGAAATATGACTGTAGAAAAAGAAAGGTGCTTTTATATTGATTAATTCTTTTACATTTATTTCAGCATTAAGCAAAAAGAAGATTGCAATCTCCTCCACGCCAAACTGCACAACCTGTAAGTTGATGGTCCTGGCTTACTTTACATGACTTCAGATGGTTGACATTACACACAAACATACTATACATATACATGTGTGCACAATTGTAGATAAACAGCACACAGTATATAAATATATATATATAAACTGTTTGCTGTTAATCTGTTTTTTGAGGTTTTGCTCTCTTGTTACTTTTAACCATACAGGTGTGATTTCATAGTTATTTTGCATGTTATTGTCAAAGGAACAAAATGAGCAACCCTTTATACTTGATTTGATATTCCGCATGATCTGAAGCATTTGTTGCTCTCATTTATTTTCCTCCCATAGTGACTGTATGGATAATCGGAGACAGCTATGTCCGGCGTGGAGCCCAGAGAGCTACAGAGACCATCGGCAGCAACCTTGGCCTCGACCTGAGGGTGTGCTGGTTCGGTTGGGGTGGACTGCGCTGGAGAGGTGTCCTCCCTTTCTTTTCCTACTCCCTGCGAGGAAGAGCAGTCCCGGATGTCCTCGTCATCCACTGTGGCGGCAATCACTTTGGGGATGTGCCCAGTGTTCAGTTGCTGAACCAGATGAAGGAGGACCTGCACCAGCTTCACCATCGGCACCCTGGCTTGAAGATCATGCTCTCCCAGAGGCGCCGGTGGAGGGCTGGTGCAAATCCTGTCAAAATTGACAAGGCCCGGAAGTTTGTTAACAGTGTTATGGCTACTTTTGTTCATAGCCTAAATGGTGCCATTGTTGACCACTCCAACATTAGACATGACAGTCCTGGGCTGTTTTTGCGAGATGGAGTTAATTTCACCCCTTGGAGAAATTATATATTTTTTAAGTCACTAGCCAATTGCCTGAAAGACCACCCCCAAAGACTGTGAACTGCTAAAATGTCAGTATCACTGTTTTTGGATTTGGCCTTTAGAGTATGTATTCTAAGGCCCTTGCTAAGCCCAGACTGTCATGGCTAATGTTGAGTTAGACATTACATCTGTAGCCATAACACTGTTAACATGGCTGCTCTTCCTCTTCCCCACATCCCACCCCCCCTCTTCCCCACATCCCACCCCCCCTCTTCCCCCAATGGACTCTGCAGCTCTCCAGGCCCATGCTGGGCATGGCTGTCTGTCAAACCTTTTATTTTGTATTTGTTATGATGTTTTTTGTTATTTTATTTGTTAAAATAATTCTGTATTTATGTAAATATTGAAAATAAATTACATTCATATTTTCACTTCTTTTGTCTACTGCTTACTGAAAATGTTAGCTATCACATCCAAATGGGACTATCAAATGAAAGGATACGCTTACCATACAATACAGAAAACATTACACATTAAGGCTCAAATCTTTTCCCAAGCCGGAGCGGTCTGAAAAGAGTCCCAAGTTTAAAAACACAAATCTTGACAATGAATACTACGCTGTCATTTATCATGACAATGCAAACAACAGGAAGGTCTCCCCTAGTCCCATGTATGTTGGCATCAATGTCATAAGCCTACCATAGAATGTAATTATGAAGTGCAATACCCACAATCCCTACAGGGTCGCAACGTCACAGAAGATAATACCTTTGAGAGAGTTTCTAAATTGTTCAGTATGCAGATAAATATTTGTTTTACAATAGAAAATTTTTTCTCCATAAATGTTCCCACATGTTGTGAGCATCTACTTTACATCTTTTGTCAACAAATAAAAAACATCTTAATTTCCTTTACGACAACATTTAGTTTATAACACCACTACATTAACAATAAGCATAGGAAAATGATAACTGTCAACATTTAAGATTGTGCTTTTACTCTTTATTTAATCAGATCTATTTCACATTGAAAGTTACATCTTGCATTTTATGAAAAGTAAAGGTTTCAAATCATTTTATGACTTAAGTACACTAGAAAATAAATTAAAGATGTGCAACAACTGTATCAGTAATTAAAATGATATAACTTATGTACAGGGTTGGGAGGGCTACTTGCCAAAAACACAACCAGTAACTTCATGTGAGTATCAAGATATAAAAGTAATGTAACCTGATAACTTTATTTTTCTTTTGGATTACCTCAATATCAAATGCAATGCAAATAAACACAGGAGAGAAGAAATATTAATATGATGTGTTTACTGAAATGTATAATATAATACCATAAAGCAGATTCAGGCAGTAGGTGTCGGATTCACAATGAAAGTATTATCCTACAGAACAGTACCGCTTCAGAGAAGAGATACAATTTGATAATTTTACAACAAGCACTATCTGCTCTTTTTAGGTTTTGAATAAGATTGTAATCCTGAGTTTCCCTATTATTAGAAAAGTCAAACTAATGCGATTACATCTTTTCCTATGTAACTAAGGATTACACTTCCCTTTTTCTCTATACGATCTTGATTCGTGTTCGATGTAATCCATTACTGCCTAAGCCAATACAAGTCATCACTTTTGGAAAATGGTCTCAAGTTATAAATGATGCCTTCAATGTCTTTCACGTGGAGAAGACATCCCATTGGCCGAGGCGTTGCAACTTCCCTCAAGCGTCCTACATGAAAGAAAGATCACATGTTAGAAATGTGTGCACAAACTATTCAGTATGACCCGTCTTGGTTTAAAGCCCAAGTGTAAGAGTGAACAGAGGCGGAGTCTGTGTGTTGGCTGCTGCTCCCCAAACCAACATCCTCACAAGCATTGGCTGTTGGAATGTCATTACGCTCCACATGTGGAACAACAAAGGCTTCTTCAGGCGTGCCTTGTATCATAATGATATTGCTCTGATCAGCAGCAAGACTGTTTTCACCACTACCATGGTCGACATCTGCAACCTCCTCCTCCTTGCTGTCAACAGTCGAACTAGGAGTGTCACTGACCTCGTCATTGTTACTCACCTGCTTCTCCTTCCTTTGGTGAAATAGAAAATGGTGGGCACGGCAGTGTTTTTCAGGCATCTCCTTCCCTAATAAAAATAATAAACAAAAACACATAAAATAACTTTTTGAGGTCTGTAGATATTCAACTTTCTTTTGAATAATGTTGTTTTAAATGTAAGAGTGCATTATAAAAGACAATAGAGGGCCAACATGTTAACTATTCAGTTAATCTTTTCAACAATTACGTGTTTCCAAGATTCAGATTCAAAGGATTGATGTCATAGCACATAGGCTACAGTGTAGGAATGGCAATGCAAATCATCTGTCCCGAGCTCCTCCAACAATGCAACAGTTATATAAGACATAAAACAATAAAATAAATTCAAAATTAAATTAAGAATAATAAATTAGTGCAGGCAGAAATCTATATACACGTAAATATAATAAGACATATGCAAGAACAGAATGTAAAGATAAATATTGTATAGTAAAATTAAATCATTTTTTTTTTACAGTGATAGCTGTTAAGATAAATAAGTTATAAGATGACAACAGATGAATGAATGTTGCTATTAAAATAACGTAAAAAAGGTAATATAATTCATCTGTTTTTAACATAGAGTATGTGGGGGAAATGGCAATTCTCTATCTATGATAAAGAGTCTTTGCATACATTCAAGAGAAATGTGATGGTTTGCAAAAAAAATTCGATTTTTATGTTTCTATACTTAACTGGCAAAATCTTAATTTGGCCTTTAATCAAAAGAACATTACTCATCACTGATGTGCAAGCTGTGCCATAGCAATTATTTAGCATTGTATGATGTATAACATGTATTTAATTAGTAACAACAATTTACACTCACAAATGGAACCAAGTTATTATTATTTTTTAAAAGGATCTGTACCCATGAGTCCGTGCTGAAGGGATGACTCTCAAAGTGTGCACTGCACAGGCGAGAAGAAACGTTGGGGGTCCATGTATTCCTCCGGATGTTCAGCACCCACTGGTCCAGCCTGTCTGGATCACCGAAAGGAAACCTTTATTCAAAAATACATGAAAACCGACCCAAAGACAACAGGAGGGTTAATGCCATATTCACTTAATAACGCATGAACAACTTTTACAGATATTTCTATATAGTCTGTGTTGGTAAATGTAATCTAGGTTGCACATTTCCTGCTGAAATACATGCCTGCCAAGTTACTGCGTGGCACTTTGGTTTTGATAAAACAGTGTAGTTCCACTATATAAGCGTTACATTCATAATCAAACGAGACAATATGCAAGATAAATAGCTATTTGTTGTTATTCTTAATGCTTGTCATTCACACGTTAAGAAAATAAAATAAGTACCGATACATAGCAGAACAATTGTGGCGATGTTCAGCTTAATAAGCCTTGTTCAACATCATTTCTTTAGCTAATACTATAGCGGGCTGCAGGCGAACCAAGTCCGCGTTTCGCTGCATTCCTTGATCTCCAGTTATAACGCCGGGCTCCGCCGCTGGCCGAAGCTAACGGAGCCGCAAAGGGCTAGCTACGGCTCCGGTTAGCTTCGGCGGCGGACTCCGGCGGCCACCACTGGGATAATTGGGTCCTCTATTAACATTTGCTCCCATTTAGCATTATGGGTGTCATAGCCATAGACTATAAAAGTCTTACCCAAGGCTGAATCATAAACTAAACTGTATATATATATACACATGTATAAAGGGGTACGTCCTTAGCTGGCTAATAAGCTGCATAACAAGCTAAGCTAACAAGCACACAAACACCTGCTAACGGGGTTAACATGTATAATATTATCATTTTACTCACCGAAAAAAGCTGAGAGTAGACTTCTTGGAAGTTCTGTTAGTACATTCAAGCGCACAGCACGACATCTTAATTGTCTGGTATATCACCACGAACACGGCTAAAGCTAAAGGGTCAAGTACAGTACTATGACTAACTAACGTTGTAGCCTCTATGGTTGTAGCCTAGCAGAGTGGACAAGTTGCTGTTAGCTGACAGTGAGGCATGTACGTGTCCATCAACGTGACCACGCCCTAATTAATGCAACAACTTTAAGACCTAATATGAATAAAAGGGTCGTGTTAGAAAACAATTCACTCACAGATCCATAATCATGAAGGTGGAATCTAACTATATCGATAATAAAAATGTATGGAGCCAGGGACAGAAACATGCTTTTTTCTGCTGTAAAGTTGGGCATTTTAACATGGGGGTCTATGGAAATTGCTCCTTTCTGCAGCCATCGCCTATCGGCCAATATATGAACTGCAGTGTGTGGCACTTCCGTATTGGCTTCCCGGCTGTTCCCCAGAGTTTGCCGCTTGGTTAAAACCTGCTGTAAAGTTCTACTATATGGAACACATGGCTATAATTACTGCTCAACTATACCTGTGTTTGCGTTTTATTGATTTCTATCTGTTTTATTCTTTCATGTTATGAGTACTAAATTGCCACCACATTTTGGAGTAGTTGGCTTAAACAGATGTGTGTGCGTTAAAGGGGAAAGGGTGTGCGTTCTGTCATGACTCCAAAGCATGACTGTGGGACTGCCTGAGGGCAGAGACACACACACACACACACACACACACACACACACACACACACACACACACACACACACACACACACACACACACACACACACACACACACACACACACACACACACACACACACACACACACACACACACACACACACACACACACACACACACACACGCACGCTGTAAGGAGATGGGGCGAAACAGATGGAATCAACAACTGCTGACTCACGGTCTAGGGCTCGCCCAGAAGTGAAACTGGCCAATGGAGAACTGCCAACTCACTGGCTAGCTCGCCCAGAAGTGAAATCGCCAATAATAAATAGCTAGGGAGGAGCAACCAACACAACTCCTCCCACAGAATTTGTATTTAAGCTATAACATTCTCATGCTCGGTGCTCTTTTCCTGACTGGCTGTCGTGGTACGTATATCGCACGGTATAGGAATTGAGCCCGGAGCGCTCTGTATTTTGTACTATTGCAGAGTGCTCTGTATTGTATTGTTGCTTTTACCATTAAAACAGATTATTGTTTAACCTCTATCCTGGTGCTTTGAGTTCCTTCTTTTGTAAAATTGACTAGCTCATCAGTCATCAAGGGACGCGCGGAGCAGAGGTGAACCTTCCACCACCGCCATTGGGTGGTGCTCCAACAGTAGATATGTCACAAAGATCAGTATCAACCAGAATGTTTAGAGAAGTCAGCCAGAGCCAGTATGTGTTACTGTTGAGAAGCAAGTGGTGTGCTGAAAGCTTAAATCATTCATTCGACTCAAACTTCGATTAAATGTCAAACAGTTTTAGCTTAAGTGATTACGCTGACTCTTCTTTTTCACTTGCAAATCCTCCTTTTGTCTGCGCAGACACACATCCAATGACATTTAGGGCCTTCTGCCAAACTACAGACAAAGACCTGCAGGGTTTTTAAGAGGAAAGGTTGACTGGGGCAGCACGAAATCCTATTTTATTGACATTAGTGTTTTACTATGTTTGCCTGTGAGTCAGCAGAAAGGGAAATGGCTGGCATTTTTAGAAAAGATTAAATATGATTTTCTCAATAACTCAAGTTTATCTGTCATACTGAGAAAAACACACCCACTCAGCAGGACTACAAAGCATTGTTCATTCTTGGCACCATTACACTAGGGACTCGGTTCCTATAGGAGTGCATTGTTATTGTGTGATTTTAGGATGAAAGTCATTTGGAAAATCGGTTCATTAAGAGTGTATTAAAGAGGACACCAAATGTTACAGAGGGCTGGATGCTTCAGGAGTTTCTGTGATTCTCTATTAAAGCAGTCGTATTGCGCTTCTGCCCTAGAGGTCACCAGAAGTTGAACGAAAGGTCAGCTGTGTCCGATGGAGTGGGGCGGCGGACGGATGAAAAGGCCACGTAGGATTTGACCTTTCCTTCTGAGCATCATCAGTTATTGTGGGGGGAACGAACGCCTCATTCAGAGTTGGTTCAGGTCTGTGGGGTTGTGCTGTTACGGGAGAATGAACACACTCATACAGTTTCTCTGCAGCTGCTTTTAAAATGACTTTTCACACTAAATTGCCTCACTTGTAGTTTCCCACACTGAGTGATGATTGAAGGGTTCGCCGTCCTGTAATGACTTGACGCGTGGAGTATAACCTTGAGGGGATTGCTTACCAGATTTCTTAAGGATCCTAGGGGATCATTTGTAATGCATCCTTCTGACTGGTTATGTTAGATTGCCGCTGTTGTTTATAGCTTATGGGGCGCTTGTTTGATAGAGAGTGACGTGCAGTGAAGGAAGACTTAATGATGAAGTTATGTAATCACCTTATCATCAATCAAACCTCTCTTGTGGATGATAGATATATACAGTGTCGGGAGAGATACGTATAAGTATCTATATATATATACATCCGTTATAATGTAAGACAACAGAACAATGTGACCTTAGAAGAAACCAAGATATTTAATATCAAAACCTGTTCATATACATGTTATTCATCCAGGTTTGTTTATCGTTCTTTTTAAACAATATTTACTATAATTCTCTTACACATTTAAAATTGTTTAGATGCAGAAAAGTAGGTCTGTAATCGATGAGCCAATCCTATAATTAGCCATTACTCTCAGCTTTAATCAGAGGAAAAACACTCTGACTTTATGAACAGAATGTCATCCTGTTAGTTCTACAGAGTGAATGCCCACATGATTTGGCCTTTTACCCCCTTTGTGTTCATTCATGCACTCAGACACTTGGAAGGAGGCTGAACCAACCAAATCAACAGTGACCGCAGCCTCAATCAGGCTTTAATCAATAGAGTTAGATTGTAATGGCAGTTGGAGCGTTTTGGTTCTCAAGAATGTGACTCAACATCTTGATGGGCTTACAGGCAGAGCTTTGATTTAATAGAGATCGAGAGAGGCATACTTTGAGTCTTTAGGCGCTGTCACACCAGAGTACTTTTCCCAGGAATAGTTCAGAGAGTTCTTGGGATTTTGCGTTCACACCAAAAAGATCTGGAACTAGAACTTTTTTTGGCAAACCTTTTCACCCTTTTTCAGTCCCTGCTAGAGAGGTGGTACTTTCCTGGGAGAAAAAGGTTCCCATTTCTTATTGTCTGGGCAAATTGCAAACCATGCCCCGTAAGGCAAGGCAAGGCAAGTTTATTTATATAGCACTTTTCAACACAGGGCAATTCAAAGTGCTTTACAAAAAATGAAAGACATTAAGCATTAAAAAAGAAAAGCTAATAAAATAAACATTAAAAGAAAAAATACATGGATAAAAGTTACAGTGCAGTTTAAGATGTGAATAGTTCAATTAAAAGCAGCGACAAAAAGAAAAGTCTTCAGCTTGGATTTAAAAGTAGTCTGAGTTGCAGCGGACCTGCAGGTTTCTGGGAGTTTGTTCCAGATATTTGGAGCATAATAACTGAACGCTGCTTCTCCATGTTTAGTTCTGACTCTGGGGACAGAAAGCTGACCCGTCCCTGAAGACCTGAGAGATCTGGATGGTTCATAGTTTAGCAGGAGGTCAGTAATGTATTTTGGGCCTAAACCATTCAGTGCTTTATAAACCAGCAGCAGTATTTTGAAATCTATTCTTTGACACACAGGAAGCCAGTGTAAAGACTTCAGAACTGGAGTGATGTGATCCACTTTCTTACGGCCCGTCTACACTACAGAGTCGACAGCGTCGAAAACTCCAATCTGCCCATTCACTTTCAATGGGGTGACGTCACGTAGCCTCGCTTTTTCGCCGAACTGAATTGTGGGTAGCAGAGCGGTCCGTCTCCGCCGTCTCCGGCGTCAGAAGTTGAACAATGTTCAACTTCTGACGCCGGAGACGCCGGAGTAGCCAGCGCCAGCCAATCAAATCCCGTTTCCCAAAATCTGACAGCTGAAGCCGTAGCCAATCAAACCGTGTCTAAGCTGGGAGAGATATCCCGCCGTTCATTTCTATATCTCAAAATAAGTCGGAGGAGAAACGAACTATCGCCGTAGCAAATCACCCGGTTTTGTATGACCAGACCCTCTTCACCTACCGGTAGTGCTGCGTACCTGGACTCACATTCAGGTTCAGGTCCGGACTCAAGTCCAGAGGTTCAGGTTCAGGTCCGGACTTATAAGTCCGGACCTGAACCCATGGCTTGTGTCAAGTTGTGTGAGTAACTAAAGTGAACTTATTGTGAGCTAATTATCAATTGAAAATTAACTCATAATCAACTCAAATTCAAACTCATCAGGTTTATTGTGCTCCCTTCCAACTTGTGTCTACATTTCTCTACAAAGTACAAATGTGCCACTTAGTCTACAAATGACTTATGACAGCAACTACAGTGAACTACTACAAAGTTCAAACATTTATTTCATTTACCAAACTAAAGTAACCAAACAGTCCCTGAGCTGACTGAGCCTAAATCCCTAAAACGTTGCTGAAAGGTAGAGTGTAGAGTAGACTATACGCATCACACTGTTACACGCCTAATATACAGTATAGGCTACACTCTAGTGACTGTACAGTCAGAGTGTACTGTACTGTCTGTGCACCATGTATTTTCTACAACTCTACAATACATACTGTTAGAAATTAAAATCAATGTTGATATGGCGTAATTTTGAATTAAAAACACTAATTTAAATCACTTTTATTCTGAAAAAACCGAAAGTTCACACTATTAACTTAAAACTTTTATTCTGAAAATTCTTCACTTCCGGTTAGCATTAGCATGTAGCGAAATTCTACGTTTTCAAACCGTAAATCGAAGGTGAAATGACATGTGATGTTGTACACTGAGCACACTGGGATTAGCACTCATTTATTGACGCTGAATAACGTTTATCAGGGAATGTTTAAATAACCACAGACACCAGAATATACGTAAGTGCTAGTTTTTTTGCGAGTCCAAGTACCGGTTCCTGACGTTCCGGTTTTAACCGGACTTGAACCGAAACTTTTTACAAGTCCAGTACCGGTTCGGCGTACCGGTACGCAGCACTACCTACCGGGATACAAACCGGAGGAACCAGGCATGGAGGGAGGTGGCAGAGACAGTGGGGGAAACTGGTAGGTTTTCGCCTGTTTGGGGAGTTTATATATATATTGCTCCCATAAAATCCCCGGGGTTTTTTGCTCTGTATGTCGGGGGCGGGAGATTCATGTGATTGGTTGTTGGTCGTGTTGCTTGAATAAAATCCCCAATCTCCAGACACGCCCAGCTCCAAGCTATTTTTGAAGCTGTAGTGTGGACGCTCCGTTAGTGTTAGTGAGGACTCGAGCAGCGGCGTTCTGAATCAGCTGCAGCTTTCTAATATATTTTTTAGTGAGACCTGTGAAGACACCATTGCAGTAGTCGAGTCTACTGAAGATAAAGGCATGGACAAGTTTTTCCAAATCCTGCTGTGACATTAGTCTTTTAATCCTAGATATATTCTTTAGGTGATAGTAGGCTGATTTAGTAACTGTTTTAATGTGACTGTTGAAACTCAGGTCAGACTCCATGACTACACCTAGATTCCTGGCTTTATCTGTTGGTTTGAACATTGCAGGCTGAAGCTCAGCGCTAACTTTTATACGTTCTGACTTGGCTCCAAAAACCATTACCTCAGTTTTATCTTTGTTTAATTGGAGAAAGTTCTGACACATCCAGTCATTGATTTGTTCAATGCACTTACTCAGTGTTTGAATTGGAGCATAGTCTCCTGGTGAAATTGTTACGTACATTTGTGTGTCATCCGCATAGCTATGGTAACTTATTTTGTTGTTCTTCATTATCTGAGCCAGTGGTAGCATGTCGATGTTAAAGAGAAGAGGCCCCAAGATGGAGCTTTGAGGAACCCCAAATGTCATATTTGTCAACTCAGATGTGTATTTACCTATAGAAACAAAGTTGTTTCTGTCCTTTAAGTAGGATTCAAACCAATTTAGAACTGTTTCCGAAAGTCCCACCCAGTTTTCCAGTCGGTCTGGTAATATGCTGTGGTCAACAGTGTCAAACGCAGCACTGAGATCTAATAATACTAACACTGAGGTTCTGCCACTGTCTGTGTTTAAGTGGATGTCATTAAAGTAAAACTCAGAAAAGTTTTGTGAAGCCGCCATTTTATTTGCTGGCATTAGCATTATTAGCATTAGCATTAGCTTCCAGCCGCCGTGAAGTGGTTTGCGGCCTGCCAGTAAAGCAGAAGAAGACGAAGTGACATCAGCGGCTTCATTTGCCTAATTCTCCCTCAGGGACTTATTCCGGTGTGAACGCGATCTGCTCTTTAGTTCCAGGAACTAGAAAGAGAGAATCTTTCTGCTTGCGCACAGAGCAGGAGTTTGTGAGAGAGGGCTTGACAGTCAATTTCTCTTCAAAATATAATTGATTGGTAATGTAACTGATTTCTTCTAATGTGCCTGCATCTGGCGCTGAGTTGCCATATTCCTTTTGTGAGCTCTTTTTGTTCGTGAACCACTTCCTGATATCCACTATTGCAGATACATATGATAATAGCCAAACTAACCTAGCAAGAGTAAACAGACAGGCTGCTGTGCCGCATCTCACTTAAAAAAGCACACACAACTCAACCCAGCGAAAAACCAGTCTCGCGCGCAGACTTTCATTCAGAATGGTGAGTCTGGTATGAAAGCGCCTTTTGTCTGCGAAGTACAGCCACCAACGATTGGCCAGTGTTGCAAAAGCTTCATTGTGGCGTGTGTGGCATTATTTATTAAAAGTACAATCCATGAGATACAGCATTGTTTGTTTTTCTCTATTTTTGAAGGACGAACTGAGCATTGGATGGGATTTGAAAAGGAGTAAGAACAAAGAAATGACAATCGGCAGCAGCCTTTCATAGCGCAGGGGACCAAAGGGCCCACAGCAAGTGCATTTTTAAGCAGAAAAAAAGAAGAGCGTGGAGAGAAATCCGATTGATCCCGCTTTTTAAAATGAGGTTTTCTCTTTGTGGTGGAGACAGCCGATAGTAGAGATTTATACATTAATCTGTATTCGGAGGAACATCAAAAGCAGATTCGCTTGTCGAGCTTTGAGTCGCAGAAAAAACATCAGTTGAACAGCATGGAGTCGCTCAAAATTGTGTTTCCCTTAAATATTTCTGGTAAGAATTAAGTAGACAAAACAGATATTTTCAGATTGTTTCTATTGGATTTTCCGCAAATAAAAGCTCTATAAATAGGCGAGAAATCCCTCAAAGCACATCGACTCCCTCATTGAGAATTCCTGTCTCTAAATAGCTGCCTTCAGGCTTCGTCTTCAATTCACCAAATACTGGTCCGCTCAGAACTAGCCGCCTCATCTCAGCCATGTCATTTAAGAAGTTGAGCTGATTCGAATTTCTGCTTCATGTTCGCTCAGAAATGACTAGAATATCATATCATTATAAGCACTAATTCAGCTCATGCTCAAAATATGCCTGATCGAATCTGCTCGAGTACTGCTCAAAGCTTTCTTGAGATCCGCTAATCCAAATAACTTCACACCCAACACTTCACTCCCTTGGGTTGTGAGCCTCACTCCCGCCAAGAGTGAATGTGGGAGTGTGTGGGAGAGCAGGACGATTGCTTTGCCCCCAGAAGTGCTGCTTGTAGCGCTGTCGAAACATTTTCATCGCTCATTGACTCCAGGGAAGTGAAGAGTCTTCTGGTAGAGTCAGTATATCTAGCCTCAAGCAGCACAAATACATAGCAGTCAATGATCTGCAGCCTCGAAAGACCCCCAATTTCAAAGCAGCAATAGTTCCCAGCAATACACCCACCAATTGTGGAACAGATTGGATGATCCTTTCTGGTTATATGAAGGAACCACACGCTTGCAGACAGAAATGACTTGCTGTGTAGTAAGGTTTTATGCTGAGCTTTTTACTGAGCTGAGCCTTATGTAGACCTTCACTTCAGTAGATGTTTAAAGGGAACATATTCTGCTCATCTTCAGGTGTATATCAGTATGTAGTGTCTCTACTTTAAAGAGTCCTCTCCTGCTGATGTTCAGGTGTATATCAGTATGTAGTGTCTCTACTTTAAAGAGTCCTCCTGCTGATGTTCAGGTGTATATCAGTATGTAGTGTCTCTACTTTAAAGAGTCCTCTCCTGCTGATGTTCAGGTGTATATCAGTATGTAGTGTCTCTACTTTAAAGAGTCCTCTCCTGCTGACGTTCAGGTGTATTTCAGTATGTAGTGTCTCTACTTTAAAGAGTCCTCTCCTGCTGATGTTCAGGTGTATATCAGTATGTAGTGTCTCTACTTTAAAGAGTCCTCTCCTGCTGATGTTCAGGTGTATATCAGTATGTAGTGTCTCTACTTTAAAGAGTCCTCTCCTGCTGATGTTCAGGTGTATATCAGTATGTAGTGTCTCTACTTTAAAGAGTCCTCTCCTGCTGACGTTCAGGTGTATTTCAGTATGTAGTGTCTCTACTTTAAAGAGTCCTCTCCTGCTGATGTTCAGGTGTATATCAGTATGTAGTGTCTCTACTTTAAAGAGTCCTCTCCTGCTGATGTTCAGGTGTATATCAGTATGTAGTGTCTCTACTTTAAAGAGTCCTCTCCTGCTGACGTCCAGGTGTATTTCAGTATGTAGTGTCTCTACTTTAAAGAGTCCTCTCCTGCTGATGTTCAGGTGTATATCAGTATGTAGTGTCTCTACTTTAAAGAGTCCTCTCCTGCTGATGTTCAGGTGTATTTTTGTCTGCGAAGTACAGCCACCAACGATTGGCCAGTGTTGCAAAAGCTTCATTGTGGCGTGTGTGGCATTATTTATTAAAAGTAAAATCCATGAGATACAGCATTGTTTGTTTTTCTCTATTTTTGAAGGACGAACTGAGCATTGGATGGGATTTGAAAAGGAGTAAGAACAAAGAAATGACAATCGGCAGCAGCCTTTCATAGCGCAGGGGACCAAAGGGCCCACAGCAAGTGCATTTTTAAGCAGAAAAAAAGAAGAGGGTGGAGAGAAATCCGATTGATCCCGCTTTTTAAAATGAGGTTTTCTCTTTGTGGTGGAGACAGCCGATAGTAGAGATTTATACATTAATCTGTATTCGGAGGAACATCAAAAGCAGATTCGCTTGTCGAGCTTTGAGTCGCAGAAAAAACATCAGTTGAACAGCATGGAGTCGCTCAAAATTGTGTTTCCCTTAAATATTTCTGGTAAGAATTAAAGGTGGGGTAGGTAAGTTTCAGAAACCGCCTCGAGATTGCTAGAATTTGAAAATACACAACCGGAGAAAATCTGCCACTTCCGTACAGAGCCCCTCCTCCAACACACACGAACGCGCACATGACCAATGAGGGCACGAGATAAGTTTGTGCCCCGATGGAAGGCTGACAGGCAGGTAGGCCATCACTTGTTGTACTTTTTACAGTATTACGGCTTCTACAGATGACATTTTTTCATGGATTTTTTGTTAAAGCACTTCAGATATTCATTGCTATCGGGATGTTAAGAGCATTCCATGGAATATAACAAAAAGGGTATCTCGAGCCGGTTTCTGAAACTTACCTACCCCACCTTTAAGTAGACAAAACAGGTATTTTCAGATTGTTTCTAATGGATTTTCCGCAAATAAAAGCTCAATAAATAGGCGAGAAATCCCTCAACGCACATCGACTCCCTCATTGAGAATTCCTGTCTCTAAATAGCTGCCTTCAGGCCTCGTCTTCAATTCACCAAATACTGGTCCGCTCAGAACTAGCCGCCTCATCTCAGCCATGTCATTTAAGAAGTTGAGCTGATTCGAATTTCTGCTTCATGTTCGCTCAGAAATGACTAGAATATCATATCATTATAAGCACTAATTCAGCTCATGCTCAAAATATGCCTGATCGAATCTGCTCGAGTACTGCTCAAAGCTTTCTT
This sequence comes from Pseudochaenichthys georgianus, assembly GCF_902827115.2. NCBI lineage: Eukaryota > Metazoa > Chordata > Actinopteri > Perciformes > Channichthyidae > Pseudochaenichthys > Pseudochaenichthys georgianus. The sequence continues at coordinate 22,161,796 of NC_047522.1, forward strand.
GAGATCCGCTAATCCAAATAACTTCACACCCAACACTTCACTCCCTTGGGTTGTGAGCCTCACTCCCGCCAAGAGTGAATGTGGGAGTGTGTGGGAGAGCAGGACGATTGCTTTGCCCCCAGAAGTGCTGCTTGTAGCGCCGTCGAAACATTTTCATCGCTCATTGACTCCAGGGAAGTGAAGAGTCTGCTGGTAGAGTCAGTATATCTAGCCTCAAGCAGCACAAATACATAGCAGTCAATGATCTGCAGCCTCGAAAGACCCCCAATTTCAAAGCAGCAATAGTTCCCAGCAATACACCCACCAATTGTGGAACAGATTGGATGATCCTTTCTGGTTATATGAAGGAACCACACGCTTGCAGACAGAAATGACTTGCTGTATAGTAAGGTTTTATGCTGAGCTTTTTACTGAGCTGAGCCTTATGTAGACCTTCACTTCGGTAGATGTTTAAAGGGGACATATTCTGCTCACCTCTGTGGGAGGTGCTGCGGGAGTATGGGGTGAGGGGGTCTCTACTCAGGGCCATCCGATCTCTGTACTCCCAAAGCGAGAGCTGTGTCCGGGTCCTCGGCAGGAAGTCGGACCCATTTCCGGTGAGGGTTGGCCTCCGCCAGGGCTGCGCTTTGTCACCAATCCTGTTTGTAATATACATGGATCGGATTTCGAGGCGTAGTCGTGGGGGGGGGGGTCTGCAGTTCGGTGGACTAAGGATTGCACCACTGCTTTTTGCAGATGATGTGGTTCTGATGGCTTCATCGGTCTGCGACCTTCAGCACTCACTGGATCGGTTCGCAACCGAGTGTGAAGCGGCTGGGATGAGGATCAGCACCTCCAAATCTGAGGCCATGGTTCTCAGCAGGAAACCGATGGACTGTCCACTCCAAGTAGGGAATGAGTCCTTACCCCAAGTGAAGGAGTTCAAGTATCTCGGGGTCTTGTTCTCGAGTGAGGGAACAATGGAGCGTGAGATGGGCCGGAGAATCGGAGCAGCGGGAGCGGTACTGCAGTCGCTTTACCGCACCGCTGTGACGAAAAGGGAGCTGAGCCAGAAGGCAAAGCTCTCTGTCTACCGGGCCATTTCCGTTCCTACCCTCACCTACGGTCATGAAGGATGGGTCATGACCGAAAGAACGAGATCGCGGATACAAGCGGCCGAGATGGGTTTTCTCCGCAGGGTGGCTGCCGTCTCCCTTAGGGATAAGAGAAGGTCGGTCATCAGGGAGGGACTCGGAGTTGAGCCGCTCCTCCTTCGCCTCAAAAGGAGCCAGTTGAGGTGGTTCGGGCACCTAGTTAGGATGCCACCTGGGCGCCTCCCTAGGGAGGTGTTCCAGGCACGTCCAGCTGGGAAGAGACCGAGGGGTAGACCTAGGACCAGGTGGAGGGATTACTGTATTACTGTATTACTTCTCTGGCCTGGGAGCGCCTTGGGATCCCCCAGTCAGAGCTGGTTGATGTCGCCAGGGAAAAGAAAGTTTGGGGCTCTCTGCTGGAACTGCTACCCCGCGACCCGACCACGGATAAGCGGGAGAAGATGGATGGATATTCTGCTCATCTTCAGGTGTATATCAGTATGCAGTGTCTCTACTTTAAAGAGTCCTCTCCTGCTGATGTTCAGGTGTATATCAGTATGTAGTGTCTCTACTTTAAAGAGTCCTCTCCTGCTGATGTTCAGGTGTATATCAGTATGCAGTGTCTCTACTTTAAAGAGTCCTCTCCTGCTGATGTTCAGGTGTATATCAGTATGTAGTGTCTCTACTTTAAAGAGTCCTCTCCTGCTGATGTTCAGGTGTATATCAGTATGTAGTGTCTCTACTTTAAAGAGTCCTCTCCTGCTGATGTTCAGGTGTATATCAGTATGTAGTGTCTCTACTTTAAAGAGTCCTCTCCTGCTGATGTTCAGGTGTATATCAGTATGTAGTGTCTCTACTTTAAAGAGTCCTCTCCTGCTGATGTTCAGGTGTATATCAGTATGTAGTGTCTCTACTTTAAAGAGTCCTCTCCTGCTGATGTTCAGGTGTATTTCAGTATGTAGTGTCTCTACTTTAAAGAGTCCTCTCCTGCTGATGTTCAGGTGTATATCAGTATGTAGTGTCTCTACATGTCTCCGTGCTTTAATGTTCAAAAAGCTCTTTATTGTTCTCATGCTGCAGCACCTCTTTTCACCCTCTGTCTGAAACAAGAGCCCAGTCTGCTCTGATTGGTTAGCTGGCCGGCTCTGTTGTGATTGGTCAACCACTTACAGATGTCCCGCCCTTTAGCCTATCACGTACAATGAGTTGGAGAGATAGCTAAGTGAAGCACAAGTGTTACATAGTGATGTCATTATGTTCTGGTAGTAAACAAAGTATCTTTATTTCCAGAACTGTCGCTGACATTAAGATAAAGATATGGCTATTAGTATACAGCCATTACCTCCATAATGATACTGGACCAGCATCTGGCCACCTGGTTCATATGAACAGTGTTGACACACACTATCTGATTCAATCTGCAGGCTAACACCAGCTGCTGCCTGTGTGCCAGCAATATCAAAGTCATGTATGTTTAATGCAGATACAAATATTTTTTTAGTTTTCTTAATGTCGTCAAGTGAGGATAAATAGTTTGCAGGCATCAAAGTTAACTTGCTAGCAAAAGAAAAATCCAATCTTATCTGTTTGTAGTGGAAAGAAAGTCATCTTATGTTCAGTTAAAAAAGATTTACCAGTTCTACCATGCTGTATCCAAATTCTCTGAGCAAACAAATCTGTTTTTGGACTATGATTGGCTGCCACTGTTTGTGACGAATCAGGCACATCTGACCTGAAGACCCCAAACCCTCTGTGGGGGCACTCTCAGAATAAACACCAATCTATATACCGTACAATATCCAAAGGAAGAAGTACTGTCAAAGTCACATTTTTCAGCAGAGGGGTCCTTTAAGAATTTCTCAAGATGTTCTGGGTTTTGGACTCGGTGGGATTGGTGCTGCCACTATGATAGATACACTGACTTTAATTGAGTTTGAAGGCAATTTCCTTTTGTGTTGATTCAATCAAGAAACGCCTGTACTGGTGGCTCAGTTTGAGGCTGCTATGCATTCAGACTACAGGATCTGTGTCAAATGTCGTTCCCTTTCAAGCCCTAAATCTCTCTAACTCCTCTCCAGTCTGTGAGCAGAATGTTTCGCCTCATTGCTCCCGGCTGAAGGGAGAGTGTGTTTCTGTAAATGATGGATTCCAAACACTCATCCAAACTCTGGCATCAGTCCAGTGTTCGAAGTCGTTGATGAAAAGGCTGTCAGGCGCGGAGACAAATCTCTGCTGTTGTCCACCTCTTCACACCAAAAGTGTTGAGCGCGCCTCCGCATCCCACCCTCACTCGGGACTTTTAGTGGAGAGATGACAGCAGCAGTGCAATCAGCTGAGGCGAGAGTAGAGCTGTGAACTGGGATATTCGCATCTGTTTTTCAAGTGCATCCATCCATAAAATCCAAGTAATTTGCAATGCATAAAATGGGACTGGAGTATACCCGTGTCCAATCAGCAAAAATCCACCTGCTTCAAGTTTCATTACACCACCGAGGTGATGTTTGTGACACTGTATACTTTACTGTATCGAAGCATGTGCTTGGCGGTGGTACAAGAAACATTTCCACCTCAGTTTTTTATTTTGTCCCTACTGCTTTCTTTCTTTGAGGTTTGCAGAATAAAAGTGTTGATGGCGTGCGTGACCTACATTTGAATGCCTATAGCTTTGCACTATAGAGACTTTGGATAAGAAATGCACAAAGAAATGCAATCATCATCACCAAGAAAAATAAATCGGTAAACGGCGACAATAACAGAGGAGTAGAGGAGCTCAAAAAAAAAGAGTATAATATTAATATTTCTGCCTGCTGGTCCAGACGGCCACATGCCTCCTGGATATTTGTGGCCTTAACCTTGGTTGCTGTCGCAGCATCTTATATCTCTTCAGCACAAGTCCACCAGGGAGCCTGAATTTGCATTTTTTTTTTTAACCCGAAGGAGTAGCTGCTCTGCATTTCTATGTTTCCAATCGAAGCCACCAAATAAGACATGTTATAACAATACTTCAATAAAAAGTCAGAGGTGTTCTGTTCCAACACAATTATATGTGAGCAGTGTTCGAAATGGGGGAATACCGACTTTGAGATAAATAGGGGGAGCCCAAACAAATCGTGCCTGTTTGTGTCACACAGATTAGAAATGTTGAGTTTCTGTAAATAAATAATAGTCATTGTTCATTACAGTTTCTGAATATTTGTTTTATATTTGTGAATATTTCTGGGTGTTGCCATCTGTACGTGGCGGCGCTACCTACGTTGCTATGGTTAGGGCGGCGCGGTATTTGACATTTTCATTTTGATATTTTTGTAACTCTGGCGTTGTAAACAAAAATATGGCGAAACGAAAACAGCCAAGTCTCGCAGCTTTTGGATTCACAAGCAAAGAAGCGAAGGAGTCTAAAAATGACAACGTGAACGGAACAACTTTTAGTTGGCCGTCTGTAAGCGGCGTTTAGGGTCGAGTGTGACAGCTCCACAACGAGGGAGAGGCCTGCCGAGGCGGAGCCTGAAGAGGCTTCAACAACGGCCACAGCCGCTGGCGCTACCTGCACTAGCGAACCTGACGATGCCCATGACCTGCCTTTTAACTGGACACTTAAAAGATGGAGTGAGTGGAATGAAAGGTATCCATGGCTTTTCATTAAAAAAATTAAAAAAATGTGTATGTGAGATTTGCAAAGAGGCAAACAGTATATTGATCTCCCTGCTCCTCGCAGAACAATCCACCTGAGTGCACATTTCACAAGAATGGATTCAGGGAAAAGTCAGAAGTGATCAACAGAATAACCTGCCGAAAAAGATTTATAAGCACCAAGAGCCAGGCCCACGAAAAAGCAATCGAGATTTCGGAAATGAGAAAAAAAGATGTCCTACCAAACAAGGTAGGCCTATTGGCAATCAATGTTGATCTAATGCAGGAAACATATACATCAACAGCACGCACGCTCTGTGTGACATATTTAGTAGCAGGATGTGCACTGAAAAATACAATAGAGTCTGTCTGCAGACCGCAGCAAGGAGGCGTTTCCTATAGGGGCGTTTCCTATAGTGAACGACGGGAGCCGGCTCTCGCCCGCGAACGAGACGTTTTTTGTTTTGTTTTTGCGGAGGGATCTAGATCGGCATGAAGGCACATTATGCAATGTGCAATGTGGACATTATCCCGCTTATTACACATGGCCACATTCTCAACAAAGTAACGACATGACTCCCAATAATAATTGAAATGCTTTTATGGATTTAGAAAAATATTTTATTGATTTAAAAAATTGTTTTTTGTATTGATTTAAATTGACATGCATCCGCTAAGAAAAGTAGTCCGTTGTTACTGTTTGAACTACCGTAACAACGGCAGGAACTGCTTCTATAGTGTTTTTGAGGAGCTTTTTGATTACAGATTTGAAAACATCGTTGCTTGCTTTAAAAGTAGCACAATTCATTATGTCAAACCTTGAAAGATATCCCTGCCCTAATGCCAAAAGTAACTGGCAACTGAATATATGTCGCCGTAGCGATGATGTATATGTCTGGACCGCTGAGTTGATCTCAAAGCACGCTCCCCTCTCCTGCAGGGAGAAAAACTATATTTATATACTTTATATAGGTTGATACAGTAGCCCCTTTTTTTAAATAGTTTTTATAGGTGTTACCATCTGTTTTGTGTAGCGTGGTTCTACAAGCAAGTCAATGCATTAATTGGGTGGTATCAGAGAGTTACACGGGTCTGTAAATGCAATGAAAACAATTGGCCACAGCAAATAATTTATATTAAACATGTAATTTTTACTTTTGAATACTTTAGTACAAAGGATGTCTTGAATAATTTAAGTGATATATGTGTACACATATAAATCATTAGTCAAAACAGCGCTACATTTGATTTAATTAAAAGGTATAATATGTGGTAAACTGAAGAGCCGAAAGAGCCGGCTCTTCTTGGTGAGCCAAATGATCCGGCTCAGCAAGAAGAGCCGGAATTCCCATCACTAGAACAATGACTTCTTCTGCGAGGATTTATAAAAGCAGCTGGATAAAAAAAGTTAGGAAACGCCCCTATAGGAAACGCCCCTATAGGAAACGCCTCCTTGCTGCGGTCTGCAGACAGACCCATCTCGAAAAATAGGGCTGAGCCAGGGACGCAGGAAGGGGGGGTGCTGAGGGGGCTGCAGCATCTGTTGGCGGAGTTGTAACTGCAATGCCAAAAAGTTCACTAAACAAATCAATACAAAAGTTTTATTTTGAGTTACTATTTTTGAGTTAGCATTTTAGTGTAAGCAGTCTATAAAAAGCTTCACTATATAATAGTGCTGTAGCGACGACATATCGTCGACGACATATTTCCGCGTCGACGCGTCGCTACACACACGTGGGTCACCCAAAGCAACAAGCAGTTCTAGCTGTGGTGGCTACCATTAGCAGCTAGCATTTGCTCTCCGATTTTTACATAAAAATGGAATTATGGATTATAAATTCAATCATTTTTTTATACATAGACGTTAAAAACCTATGGATTAACCGATTCAGCCGCGTGTTTTCTCATTTTAATGCAATTGAACACGTCTTTTGATCAGATTGACAGCTACGGTGAGACGATCTCCCTAGAAGCTCTGTAAAGGTACGTGTTGTGATGACTGTATTTGCTTCCCCTGTCGCGAGTCCGGATCACTCAGTGATGATACTATATACCTACATAATCTGTGGAGTCTCAGCTTTAATCGGATATCTTGTATGTGCAGCTACGATAAGTAATAAGGGTACTTTTATCTTGAGTTCTGTGCCAATGTCCGTTAGCATTTTTCGCTCAGGGGTCATTTAGATGCTTCTTATGAGACTTGTGTTTTGTTTTGGTAAACATGGTTTGTTTCGTCAGTTAGCTGAGATTATTTCCGTTAATCTGGTATAACACATTAATAGGTTCTTAAATATTAAGATCCCCTGAGACACAGTATCGTGAAAATGTTTTGTTTTACATTACGTTTTTTTTACATTACGTTTTTTATGAATTGAACAACAGAAAAATAATCGTTAGATTAGTCGACTAATCGATCAAATAATCGCCCGATTAATCGTTTTCAAAATAATCCTTTCCCCCCAGCATTACTATATAAGAGAAAGTGATAATGCCATGTGCTTCTTCTGTTGCTCTGCTATAGAAAATAAGCTTGTCATTGCAGACAAGATCAGGCATGGGAGTTTTTTGAAAGCAGAGTTTAAGAACTGGCGAAAGGCAGGGGAAACATTTAGGGAGCATGAGAAGTCCCATCAACACACAGGCCGCCAACAAACTGGCAGCATTAAAACGAACACCGATGAAAGCACTGCTCTCGCTAAAGACCAAATGACTGCATTTAATATCACGTTATTATACAGGACCAAAGCACCGAATGTTTTTTCTGTAGCCCCGGACAATTCTCCCTCTATAATATAATACATTAACCGTGCTTTACCTGAACCTCATCATGAGAGAACGGCAGAATGGTAATTTCCCGTGTTCAGTGAATGCAACAGAGGCAGCAAGACACCAGACCAACCAGAGAGTTGAAGGGAAATAAACATCTGTCTTATTGGCTGACGTACCCATCCTGTGACAATATTTAAACTGTCAGTCGGACTCAGAGTTTTTGAAGATGGACATAAGAAAATGTTTTCTTAAAAAAGATGACAATTCTCAAGTGGTGGCTCACACAACAACCCCAGAGCCACCACTTGAGCCAGGTGAACAAGGTATGCAAAGTCAGTAAACTTCCAAGTTATGCGAACATGTAAGCAAAGCATAAATTACAGCTACGTTGACGTTACTTTGAATCGCGGGGGTAAGCTAAACCGATAGCAAGTAGCTATAGCTAGCCAGAGATATTAAATAAACACTTTTTATACAATCTAAATGTTTTTTAGCGTTACCTGGTGATTTCAAAGAAAGCTTTCTGGGAAATGTTGACTTACTGTTCGACATGAAGCTTTGACTTCAATATTTAAAAAAAAATCTCCCCCTCCCACCGCACCCGCACGCCGCACCCCCAACTCTGACTTCCGGCGTCCCTGGGCTCCCCAGAAAGCAAATGGGTAATTCGAACACTGCATGTGAGTACGCCACCTTGTCTTCTGTGAGTTGGACTGCACTCTTATTATTAATGAATTAGAACACATCTTTTATCATTATATTCAGCCTGAGAGACGAGGTCTACAACAGGGTTCACAAGTAGCTAGGTGACAAGCTAATTTTAATACAGTTAAAAACGTAATCCTCATCAGACTATGGCCGATGCTTTTCAGTCGGTGTGTTTACCATAACACAGCGTTTATATAACATCTAGGTATTCAACAACAACAGGTCCAATATGACTTTAGAGCCACTGAAGTTCACCTATGTGTATTACAGGGTCACCGCTGACATCTTTCTGCTTGCTTTGGGGACTCATTTGTGTATTTTCACTCAGATTGTTGTGTCTGATGATTCACCGCAATGTGACTTTGCATTTCGGTGTTGTTGTTTGTGCTGCTGATGTTTGAGCCAGCTGGGTCGAGCTGTTGTTGCTGGAGATGTGGAGGTCAGACACAGTAAGCTGCAGGGGCAGAAGAACAGCTGGGCGAACTGCGAAACTGCCTGCAGCTCAACAAAGGCCAGTCCCCGTTCTGATTGGCTGCCGACTGCACTTGGTATGTGTGGGTGCACATGGGATCGTGCCACGCTTCATGCATGGGTATTCTGTCTTCATTTGCTTATTGTTACGCACAGTTTTAACATCATTTGTGTAACCTTTGCTGTGCTCCGCTCCTCGGTTACATTTATTCTCCAGGAGAAACACTTCTTTCATGGTTTAGCCGGCATTTTAACAGAAGAAGGAGAAGAGACGAGAGCTGCAGGGAAATGGGATAAAAGCAAACATTTAATAAAAGTGCAATGTGTATGCATAGGGATAACAAAAAGTCCTCTGTAGTAGAGAAACTTGCTTTGGCTGAGGGAGATTGTAAGCGTTTGGTGATTGATTAGGATTGCGGATCCAGACGGCCTCTTGGTAATCGTACGCGTGCAGAAACGTACTTCTCTGAATTGGGCCGAGACTAACGTTAGGAGAGGAATTGTGTGGAATGAAAGTCATCTGTTTGTGCTCATCGATTAAACATTGTTGCCTGGAGGTCTTTCAATCTGCAGATTTAATTAACAAGTTTGTCAGTACTAACAGGCAGCAGGGGCCTGCAGCTGGGAGAGCGGGAGTGGATTATGTGCTGAGAAAGAGGAGAAATTGAAAGAAAGGGTAGCTCGAGACAAAAAGGCAATTGGCAGAGGGCCTTGGGCAACAGAAAAGACAGGACCCTGTGGAGAAAGGTTTATTAGAATAAAGTGAGAAACATCACATTTAAGGCTGCTTCAAATATTATTAACACACATCACTCGTACACTTTAACGAATAGTCTGACATTTCAGTAATGCGGTTAGTCATGCCGAGTGTTAGATGAGACGACCTATATCTCTCTCATGTCTGTATGTTCAGGCTACATGGAGCAATGGTTAGCTAAGCGCTAAGACACAGAAGGACACATTTAGCCTTGCTCTGTCTATAGATGTCTAGAGTCAGTGGATTTAACAACACATATCAAGTGAGCTAACGACGGTAACTTTTGAACGGGCTAGCTATTTGTCATTGTTTCCAGGCTATGTCCAAAGTAACACAATTTCTCAACAAACCTTTGCCCATACATGACGTTTTAACTCTGTTTTTATACAGATGTGTTACTGGTTTTAATTACAGAAATCTGGTTAGTGTTATGCCGTGTTCGTTATTCTCGCGTCCAGGTAAGAAGCTTAAAAAGGAGACTAAATGGAGTCTCTGAGAAGGTTCAAAATTGGTACTTTAATTAATAAAAAGCGCGGTAATGTTACAAACAGGATATTGTTCAGTCAGGAGAGAAAGTCTGCAGCCTCCTCTCCCAGGTGCTGGCCGTGCAGAGAGCTTACAAGCATTCGTCCTTCCCGCTTGCTGGCTGTTCGCTCCTCCTCTCTGGGAGCTGTAGAGACGTAGGGGACTTCCCCCCTCGTTCTCCTGTGTCCGATATCGCGTTAAACAGAGGATTTCGACATTTTACATTCATTGCTTACTTCCACATGCCTTTTCTCCTCCTTATCTCTTTATATGTATATTATATGTAATACATGTTTACGGCATCAATAGCCACTTTAATGATACTAATGGGCGCTAGTCCCGGATGTCGTCATGAAGGATTTTCAGAATAAAAGCTTGGTATTGAGAACTTCCGGTTTTTCCCAGAATAAAATAGCATTTAAACTGACGGTATGTTTAAGGTACATTATGCCATAAAACATTGATTTTAATTTCTAACATTAGCTAGTTAGCTTATCTTTGCATAGAGACTGGAAACAGAGAAACTAGCCTGCTCAAAGGTAGGACAATGCTGGTGAGGAATAAGCAGACATGGTGACAAAGTTGTATTAATATACCGTTGTTAGCTTACTAATTAACACCACAAATCTATTTATGGTTGAGAAGCAGATTGTGTTACCTCTACATTCCCAGTCTTAATGCTAAGCTCTGCTAACTAGCTGCTGGTTATAGCCTCTTACTAACCTTTCAAATATGAGAGAGGCATCGACCCCCTCATCATACTTTCAACAAGAGCGCAAATGGGCATATTTGGCAACATCCATTCCTTTGACTACAATCTGTATTCTAACCATACATAGATGATGGAACAGTGTGCAGTAACAGATGTTATTACGGCCCCAGCAGTAACAACCACCTGTGCATCATCAGCGAACAATCAACAATGACACACACAAACAATCACCCGTGTGATTGCACAGCAGAGTGAGCCAGAGATGCAACAATCTAAGAAACGGAGATGCAAGAGAAGGCATTAAAGTAGACGAATAATGAAACTTGTGCGTGATATCTGTTTAGTATTGCAATGGGACTCTGTGGGTTGGCGCTGGGGTCACGTGTGCAGAGTATCTCACACGGCAGAGAGAGGACACAGGCAGCAGGCACAATTGAAAATAAGACCGGGTCGATAGCAGAGAGCTGCAGAAGGGAACGGAGAAACGGAGTGTGTGTCTTTTTGCTCATTAAAGAAACCGGTTGCCTCCAGTTGCTTGTGAGGTTGCACATACAAAATACAGTCTCATGAGATGTGGTGAGCTTTCCAAAAAAGATTTAACGAGGTGAGAGGGCGGTTTTTAGTTCCCAGCTCTTAACGTAATTATGCAATATTATTAATCTATTTTGACCCCTATAAGCAGAACATGTAATGACCAAGCGGTTACGTGAGCATTTTCCTCCGTGGCCTCACATGCAAGCACACCCTCAGGCAAGTGAATGCCCACGTATTTAACGGCTCACACAGCAAGCTGCTCCGTGCCAAGGAGGTAGCGAGGTCTCACTGTCATTGCTGAAAGGTTAGACAGAATAAGGGGAGCCCAGGTGCTGCAGGTCCCGAGTGAGAAAGGTGTGAATGGAGCGATTTCAGATACGTTTTCATCATTCAAAAAAAAATCTATTTATTTGAAAGTTCAAGTTTTTATCCTGAACTTTGAAAAATACGATGATGTATTCAAAATAAAAATAAGTATTTGAAATAATTTTTCAGGTTGAATATTATTTTGATTCAGTTCAGCAATTTTTTTGAATAAAATATTTATTTTCAGATTTCACTTTTATACATACTTTGATTTTGATTTTATACATATTCAGATTTTTCGTTTTCAGATTCAAAATAATTATTTTTTCAGTTTCAAATCTTGTTTATTCAGGTTTCACATTGCTTTTCACCTTCAGATCGCTTTTCACTTTCAGATCTTTTTTTTCGCTTTCAGACTTTTGGCCCTGATGTTGCTTTCGGGGGCGGGGCTTAGCAAAGAGTAGTTTGGCTTCCTGAGTGGCAGGCCTCCCTCTGTCATGTTGCCTTCATGGATGTTAGGTTGAGCGATAAATATAACTCAATACTTTCTATACACAATGCAAAAATCATTTAAAATACTTATTTTTATTTTGAATACATCATTGTATTTTTCAAAGTTCAAGATAAAAACTTGAACTTTCAAATAAATTGTATTTTTTCAGATTTTTCGTTTTCAGATTCAAAATAATTATTTTTTCAGTTTCAAATCTTGTTTATTCAGGTTTCACATTGCTTTTCACCTTCAGATCGCTTTTCACCTTCAGATCGTTTTTCGCTTTCAGACTTTTGGCCTGATGTTGCTTTGGGGGGGCGGGGCTTAGCAAAGAGTCATGTTGCCTTCATGGATGTAAGGTAGCGCGAGAAATATAACTCAATACTTTCTATACACAATACAAAAATTATTTCAAATACTTATTTTTATTTTGAATACATCATTGTATTTTTCAAAGTTCAGGATAAAAACTTGAACTTTCAAATACATTTTATTTTTTTGAATGATCAAAACGTATGACCCTGAAATAGCTCCATGGGTGTGACCGTGCATAGAATGAACGACCTATTACGCCACCTCCTGATGCATTATTGAATACGTGCCTCTTTTTAAACGACACAGTTTATCCGCAACTACAGGAAGAGCAATTTCCAATCTGGTTGAAGTCGTAATTTCCCGAAGAATTAATCGGGAAGGGAAATACAGGAGCTATAAAGGAGATGTTCAGTCAAGAGGGGGCGTGGATTCCTTGCCATGCCTCGATCTTTGTCTCCTGCTCCGCCACTTGCTCGTTAAATCCAAAAGGAGGTACCTGGCTTTCTGATAATAATCCCACGCCACATTCTCACAATTCTCAGGGTAGCGCCGTTTGCCCTTTCATCTTCTCCACAGGAAAGAATCTAAAGTAACATTGAAGCACTCACCCTTACGAGGTGGAGTACATGAAGATGCAAATTGTATGTGTGTGTGTGTGTGAGTGCATTGTAACTACTCTGGTCTTGAAAGAACATTACGCATCGAACTGATGTCCACAATCACGTTTACTTTCTTCTTTGTACAATCATGAAACACCGTGAAAACGTGTTCGCCTAGTAGACCGGCAGTAGAATTATGTTATTACATCGTTGACACTTTTAGCGCCCTTTTACTCTCTCTCAAACACAAGTAAACATCCGGGGCTAAAGGTCACATGACTTCCAGAAAGTTAACTCTTATAATTGTTAACAAAAGAAAACAAAGTGCAAGCATCCATTAAGCACTCTTCAAAAAATACAGAACAATAAATAAGGGCACTTTGAGCGTCAGCATGCTGAGTTCTACCAGGTGATCCCCCTTAGAAGTCTTGAGCTGTTTTGTCTTTGATGGAGGTTAAGTGCATCTTTAAAAAGTGTCTTTGTACCTCACTGCTTTCCCCCTCTTTCTTTCTTCACCACCCTTTCATTGCTAACCATCCAGAACTAATTATATCTGATCACGCTTAATACTTACCCCGAATCCACAGCGCTACTTACGAATGTTAGTCACGAAAACTCATTCAGAACATCTTCCTCTTGGGACCTTCAATCCTTGTCTTCAACTCCTTATCACGGGAGATAAATGCAGCTGCATTAAGAAGTGAGGGGGTTAGGCCGTTTTAAAAAGAGCGTTCAGGCGTCGCCCGTCATTTGCATACTATCAGAAAGTGCTCAGCCTGGTGCTGATGATAAAAATAACAAAGTCTCGTCACGTTTGTTTTTAACCCTCAAACTATGTGTTGTGAACCGACCAATCGATGAGCAGCAGGATTAAAGGCAGTGACTCTTGCAGTTCGCCAAAGATTACGTTTTGAATTATACATTCATTTATTGGAGATAGGACTCTCGACCGTGGTCCAGTATTAACGTGTTTATTTAACAAAGAAATCCTTTCTTTTCTGATATCCTGGCACTATCACATATCCTGCAACATGGATAAGCTGAACAGATTTTAAATAACAACCAAACGATGAAAACGTGACTGAAGCCACTGGTTTTGTGAGCTTTAAAATATATTTTTCATTATTTTGACTTCCCCCTTGGCCACATTATGCTACCATTAGAATGTATGGCATTAAGTAACACACACACACACACACACACACACACACACACACACACACACACACACACACACACACACACACACACACACACACACACACACACACACACACACACACACACACACACACACACACACACACACACACACACACACACACACACACACACACACACACACACACACACACGCGTGTAAGTGTTCCCCAATATGTCCAGATTTTGGGTGGTGCTGTGGCTCATCTCTTATACAGAGCCTCGTAAATTGTGTTCCATATTATGTTGAATTATTTCTCCTTGCTACTATCGTTTGACACACTGAGCTCTGATTGGTCAGCAGGCGGTGCTTTGACTGAGTTGATCTCTTAGCCTGCAACCTAACCTGCTCCGGACCAGGTTAGCCGCTCAGCATAAGTTACCATGGAGATCTACCCGGTAAGAAGTGATCCAGCGTCGTAGGACCGAAAACCCAGAGTTAACCCTGAAGTTACCTCGCTAACCGCAACTCCTGCTTCGTAGTACAGGGCACAGGTCTTTATTCCACTTATTGTAAATATGTTGAAGTAATTCCTCATTGTCCTCAGCATTGATACAGATATTATATACCGCACAGATTAATTTTCTCTTTTTAATGTTCGGCAAATTTCCCATGAACCAATTTTTTTACTGCAAATATTTAAAAGCTTCGGCGTCTAAGTATTGAGCTTTCCTTTACAATATCTGATAATTTAACAATTCCGCAATTTATCCATGTCGGCCAGTGCAATTGGGAATTTTGAATAGTTATTGATGGGTTATTCCAAAGTTGTATACGTTTAGAGAATTCTATTTCGTGACCTTGTATTTATTTTTTTCCACACAGACAATGTACTATTAATTACAACATGTACCGTTTTATATTTTCTCTGTCTGTCGAATCTTCTGGGCAAGAGGTTCAATTGCTAATGCAAAGAGGGAAGGAGATAAGGGACACGCTTGAGCTGTTCCTCTACGAAGTGAAAAGGGTTGTGAGAGGATTCCAGACTTGTGCCTGTGGAGATTTGTAAATAGTTTGAACCAGGGCGTTTCCTGGACCTGGAAACATTAGGGGCTTCGAAAAGCATCGATCTGGTGAGGACTCTCCTCCAGCTTTTGTGGAAACAGCTCCTTATGTCCGTTAGAGCAGCTAGCTAACCAGATGCTACAACACGGTCCCTGCTGGCACCGGTGCTCTCTCTCTCTCTCTGGTGTCTTGCCTCTGTTGCATTCACTGAACACGAGAAATTACAATCCTGACGTTATGATGAAGTTCAGGTGAAGCACGTTAATGTATTATATTATTGAGGGAGAATTGTCCGGGGCTACAGAAAAAACATTCGGGGCACTGGTTTTAACCATATTAATACACATTTTGGGAAAGCCATAAACCTCAAGCACTTTCTACAGATATGACCATTGCACTCGTCGAAGGCCTTTTCTGCATCCACTGCCATTAGTGTTCAAATTGAAATGTGTTGCAATGTCTTTTTGAAAGGTTTCAGCCATTTTTTATAACAGATATTTTAAATAAGGAACGAGTTGGTGGTATGTAATGCAGTAGATCTTTAGATTATATGAAAGGATGTATTCACTTTGTAGCAATAGGATTGGATCATCCATCATTTAATCAATATATACATTCAGATATATTGTGATGTCCATAATAAACAAATAGTATTGTCAAACTATTGAAGTCCAACTCGCATCTGAATCAAAAGCATTGAATGAAAAGTCTACAAAGAATAAAGACATTGCTGTGCCTGGAAGTGATGGAAAAGCTCGACACAGTAATCAGTCACATCGGAGATTATGTGTTGTTTATTTGAAATGTGAAGTGTGGTTTCTTGCATCCAAAAGCAGCTCTGACAATGAACTACTTTGGAAAACAAACAGACGCAACAGCCGAAGCAATAATTAAACAGCTCATTGTAAGACATCCAAATGGATTGCACCACAGAGGGCTGAGCGTTGAGATGGTCGGCAGTTCCTGGAAGCCTTGCTGCATTAGCGAGTTTCTATCATTAGACTAATCAGTAAAAAAAGACAATTTGGTCGATCAATTGCCCGTCCCTCTTTCCGTAGAGATCTTATCTCTTTTTAATGACTGATTTTAAATGCCTTTGTCTGAATGTCTTTCATTTTTGTAAAGCACCTTGAATTGCCTGGTTGCCTTGCCAACGAAAACCTTTCCAGACACACAGAGAGGACGGGGATGCTCATTTACTTTGCTGACCTCTCCCAGTCAGGGTGTTTGCCGGTTTCCTCTTTCTGCTCCTCCTCACAGGGAAGCTGGAACTATTCTAAATGTTGCATGCAGGTGGGACGTTTCTGTTTCCCCTCCAATATAATTGAGGGGAATGAAGGTTTGTTGGTGGTACAGCATAACAAAAAGGAAACAAAGGATCATAACTTTCCAGCGCAGCATGTGGAATATTCAGAGTAGCAGGTGTCTCCCCGGGAAGAGACGTTGCTTTTGTTAAAAATGACTATTTGTGTGCATGAACATCACATTAAATGGAGAGCTCTATTATCCTTTCTGTCGGGTGGAAGTTCCTGACAGTTACACAACACTTTAACCTGCTTCAATTGAATCACTTTGTAAGCTGTATACTGTTTTCTGTCAGGTGGAAGTACCAACAATAACTCAAAGGACGACAATAACAACGGTGTGTAAAGAAAAAATCACAACAAATTATAGTAATTATGTGTCGTTCTATTTTTATTATATATATAGAAGTCTTGAAAAGTAATACACTTGTCTGTTTACTGCATTGTATAATTCAAAGCAGTCTTTTGTGGAATTAAACTGATATATGTTAATGGTGTGAACAGCAAACAGAACGATATTATAAAGACACTAAACTTGGTGTGTTGAGAATGCAAGATGTCTGACGTAACCATTCTTTTACAGTCAAGTGAGCTCCACAGTCCCATCCAGCTTCTTTGATGACACATTTAGGAGATGCTTCTCAAAATCATTTAAACCAAAAAACGTCTGCAGATGCAATTAGAAATGTTTTGTGGGAAAGCGGTTTGTGTGTGTGAATGTAGAGCTGTGTACTCTTTTCTGTCAGGGGGAAGTTCCTGGAATACCACAGAGCTACCAGAGCTTCAGGAAGATCTTGAACCAAATCACAGCTTTGAAGCAAGTATGTCAACACTCAAAGTGAATTAAATGAATAAAGCATTTATCGTATTTATAGATTTGATATATCTGTGATCAAATGTGTGTGTGAATTTGATTTACTCATCCTGGATATTCATATCTTTCAAATCACACATTTTAGGTTGTCGAAAGTATTTTAATTGTGTTCTTAGCTTTTGCTAACAGTTGCACAACACATGCTTCAGTTGAATCACTTTAAATGTCCCATGTCATGCTTTTCCGGTTATTACCCGTCCCCTTGTGTTATGAAGGTTTTTATGCACAACGGTGTGCAGAGTCAAAACCCTCAAAGTACACACTGCAGCGAGTAAAACTCTAACACAGAAAATACCTCCCCAAAACGCCTCATTGGAGATACGTCATCATCCATTTGATTCTTCCGGGTACATCATGATGTCATGTGGTCCCCGGAACGAAATGGACCAATCCGTGGAGCCGTTACGTTACGTCCGTGGAGCCGTTACGTTAAGCCCCCGCTGATTGGTCCAAATTGACCAATCCACGGACTTCCTCACACACACACGCAGCTCAGCTGATCTCTCCTCCCTGGCTGCAGGCTGATAACAGACAGTTGGGATCGCGGCGAAATTCTCTCTGCAGACCCATTCTCACAGCGTCTATCAACCTTCTTCTTACTCAATATCAAGCCACACTTATTGTTTTTACTTCGGCTGTGACTTTGTGTGTGCTCAGGGTGAGTTTGGCTGTGTTTGGCTGTGTATCGCTAAACAAGGAAATCACAGCTCCACGGAGCTCAGCGCGATTCACAACGTCCCGACTGGTCCCGACCAATCAGAGCACACTGGGCTCACAGGGAGGGAGGGGCAAGAGCTGCAGCGAGCCGTTTAGTGGAGAGAGTGAATACACATACTTTACAGAGATGCTGTTTGAGAAACCAATGAGAGTTTGGAAAATTGCAAAGTATAAATCTATTCTAGTAGACCTCAACAATGGAATTATGATCAGTGGAAATGGCCATGCCATGACATAAGTGCTGTATACTTTTTCCTGTCAGGTGGAGAAACATTCAATAACTCTGAACGAGGGCTTAATGTCCAACTCTCCGATAAGGACAATAATGACAGTAACAGTAAGTACAATATATTTATGTGTAATTCAATTTTTACTTTATTTATATAACTCTTAAAAAATGAATGCACTTGTCTGTTCAGAGCACGTTTAACACAGTTTTTGTAATTGTGTTTTAAACGGCTGCAACTGAATCACTTTAAGAGCTGTATACTTTAAGATGGAACTTCCAATGGGAACTATTATGAGGACAACACATGTATGTAAAAGGAAAACACACAAAAGTATTTAGGAATTTTGTGTTGCTCTATTTGTTTTTTTGTGTAGTAATTAAACTGATAGATATGTGTAGGGGAGAGTGGGGTAAGTTGAGCCATGTTTTAGTTATGCTGTCCTCTAAGCAAGGAGAAATGACACATAGTAAAAATGAAAACCTATAATTCAGGATGTCTCCTATCAATGGCAATGATAAGAATTCATATTTGATCAAGGGCAGTGAAAATATTACTTCTTTAAAAAAAAAGTATTGTGGCTCAACTTGCCCCGGGTTAGGGGTAAGTTGATCCAGGTCAGGGGGTAAGTTGATCCACTGTTCAAACCTGGGCATACCTGTTCAAACCTGGGCATACCTACAACAAATCTTAAAGGTAACTATAAACAGTAAATAACAAACCAAATACAAGCTTAGTTTTTCAAATTGAATTGATTAATTTTTTTTTAACATGTTAAAAGGAAAAGTAATCATAAAAATGGTGATACCATTTCATACATCTTACCAATCAAAGACAGGGTAAATTAAACTTTAATGTAGCCTCCAATGAGCTCTTATTATCAACTGGGCCTACTTTCATTCATTTCTCCATTGAAAAACTGGCTCAACTTACCCCAAGGCCCATGGTTCACTTTACCCCAAAGCCACCATTTTAGAAAAAATAGCCTAGCATTAAAATTCAGAGTCATCTTTAGCTTAATGATTCACATGGTTTAATACGCTGCCAACACATCAACAATATATGTGTTTAAACCTGGATGCTTTTTTTTTGACATGACAGCCCATATAGCTGACATCTAGAAAATGTACTTTGACAAGCAAAAAACCTTTTTTGTAAAAATGTTTACTTACCAGACCACAATGAGCATCCCTCTTTCACAGGCAATGAGAAATGGGTGGAGCTTGCATAATTTCTGGTCACTTGATTACAACTATAAGGCGTTGCCTGGTTACAGGGGGTGGTTCAATTTACCCACTGGCTCAATTTACCCCCTTCTCCCCATAGACAAATATTATACTCACTTTAATAATATCTTTGTGTGATTCGTATTTTCTGATGTTTATCTATATTTACTTCTTCTCACACTTCTTAGCTAAGCTTGGGAACATTCCTTATTAAGAATATGTGTTGCAATGTTGTTAGGAATAAGTTCCCTGAGGGAAGATTACGCAAATGAATCCACTGACAGTTCTTCTTCTGCTTTGGGCTTACTGGCAGGCCGCAAACAACTTCACGGCGTATACTGCCACCCGAAGTCCCCGGCCGGAAGTCCCTGGAGTTGGGGACTGGCTTCAGTGGAAGTAAATCGCCAGAACCCCGACACCTCCTCATCACTCCACCGCTCCTGTTTTTTTTTGTGTTGCCATAATTTAGTCTCTCTCCGTTGGTGCGCTGGGCTAATGCCAATGCTAATAATGCTAATGCCAGCAAATACAATGGCGGTGTCGGTACCATATGTGTTCGGGGTACCATATGTGTTCGGGGTCCGTCTCTTACCAATGACGTCACGCATTGTGATTGGCTGTAGGCCTACGGTAATTTACCCAGGGGTGCTCGGGGGCAAATCACATCTACAGATCAAGACGAAGCGAATGGAAGTACTCCCATACTCCTAGCGTGTGAAAATGTTTGTGAAAAACGTGTGCAAAGTCTCAGAAAACGTAGCAGTTGCCGTACGGCATTGGCTGTACGGCAACTCAAGAGGACCATCATACACGGTCAAATTCCGAACATTTAAACATAGCCTACACCAGGGTTGCCAACTCTCACGCATCTGGCGTGTGACACACGCTTTCACCCTCAATCTCACGCTCTCACGCTGCCCAAACTATTCTCACGCCAAAAACAAGAATACCGAAGACTGGAAACGGGTTTGAAAACTTTTGTCAGGTAGTGATCGTCTTCTCAATAGAACATCTTTGATAATGTCTTCTGGCCAATCAGAATCAAGATAACGGCGTGGTGTTGTTGCAGGAAGTCCTGACGGAGAATACTTTTGCTGTAGTACATCTCTATACATCGATACAACATTACGTGTTGATATAAATCAACACGTAATGAAAGAAGACCCCACGGTTTGATGATTGATGTGTGGGCTGTCTTTCATTTTGACACACAGAACAATGGGGGCTTTCCACCCTTATCCACAATGTAAAGTAATTCACAGCTTCTTCCCTCTTCTCTCTGTGAGGAGCAGCAGGTTCAGCTTTCAGAACAAAGTAACACAAAACTAAAATGGCATTCATTTTTTTAAACATGTTGTGTAGTAATAGATGTATTTATTTTTCTTCTCAAGAGAGTACCAGAATGTGTATTTTATGTTAGTATTTCAAAAAATCTCCTGGGGGAGAATCCCCCCAGACCCCCCTACAGGGGTTGGGTTTTCAGCATGTCAACTCTTTCAGCTGTGGGGAAATTGCAGGATTGGCTCCAGGTCGCCCTTTTTATTTACAAGACAAATGTGCCTTTTTATTTCATACAGTCAATTTGGATTGAGACAGGGACATAATCTAAACCTCACGCGTGGCGTTTCACTGTCAAGGGGAGCGTGTATGTAATTACATTGCAAATACTGACTTCACCCCACCACTGTATGGGTTAGCCCTACCATAGATTACCCAACACAAATACTCTCTGTCATCTGCCGACCCGTATTGCGCAAGCGCAGATCTAAGATCCAGTAGAAATGATAAAAAAGTAAACGTCTGCTGCTTATTGTTCTACTAGGCCAAAATAGAGTGTGTTAATTAATATGTTTGGCAGTTTGGAGTAAGTATGTAGATTTGTTTGTGTGTTTCATGTATAGGCCTCTCACGATAATTAATTTTGTTGGATACATTTTCCAGGAAATTATTGCGATAAACAACAATATTGTCGGCACCGTTGTATGACCATTTTAGACCCCTGACATCATGATAATATATAATAATAATTGAAGTACATCCTTTCGAACTGCTAGTCACATCCTCATGTAAATGGAAATGTTCGAGTTCATTTTTATTTATCGTACGATAAGTCAATGAATTGCTTATCGCGACACACAATAAAACAGTGGAAACAAACATGTGTTTGACTTTCATTAGTGAATGAAACGTTGTGCCCTTTATAGTCTGTGTCCAATATTGTGTATTTGTATATATTGTATATATATATCCTATATCCTATATATATGCTAAGGTCCCGCTGCTGACACGATAGCAGTCATTTCGTGCGCATATGTGTAATTAAACCCATGATATCAAAATCTCACTCCAGCCAGGTACCCACAGTTGGCAACCCTGGCCTACACTTCATTCTTTACTTTGTCCGCTATTATATGTAGAAGATATTACTTTTTTCTCCGTCATGTTGTTTCCATAGCAACAACTTAAAACAGGAAGTTAACCTAAATTACATTTAAGACACTGCAACGAAAGTAACAAAAACAATGTAAAATCCTTTTCCGTTTCACTGAACACAAATTGGGTTATTTACATAATGATGTTTACACTGTCGATTGTTATTTTTGGGGGACCCACGACACATCAAATCACATCTACAGACCAAGACAAAGCGAATGGAAGTACTCCCATACTCCTAGCGTGAAAAGGTTTGTGAAAAACGTGTGCAAAGTCTCCGAAAACTGAGCAGTGGCGATGCTAGCTTTGCGGCTAGCGGTTAGCATTTTCAATGGAAATATACATCGAAACATCATGTTTCAGTAAAACCAAGGCCCCACTGATCATCTACTCTTTGAGACGATTCCAGGGATGTCTGGCTTGAGTTTCTAGTACCAGGGAAAGTGGACAAAAGTGCCCGAGATCAGCCTCTTAATTTACCCAGGGCCTAGTGGCATGAAAATTCAGGAAACTCCCCTGAGTATTTTATTACATATCTCAACTTTGGAGAGGAGTTGGGGGACAAACGACACATCAAAGCACATCTCCACATCAAGCCGAAGCTAATTAGAGTATTATTGACTGCCTAGCCTGCAGGGAAATTGGTGTGCCCTATCACCATACGAGTGAGAGTGAAAACAGCTTAACGGAAGGCTTTGTTCCGTTTAAAGCCGTAACATTACACATTACACATTCCATACGGCTACCCAATCACAATCCGTGACGTCATTGGTAAGAGACGGACCCCGAACACATATGGTACCGACAGCGACTTCAAAGAACCTTTCTGAGTTTTACGGGGCGTGGTTTGCAATTCGTCCAGCCAATCAGAAATTGGAACTTTTTCTCCCCAGGAAAGTACCTGCTCTCTAGCAGCGACTGAAAAGGTGGGAAAAGTTCTCATGAAGTAAGTTCTCTTTTTGGTGTGAACGCAAAATCCCAGGAACTATCGGAACTAAACGGGAAAAGTACGGGGAAACTCTTCAAATGTTGATCCTTGGCATTCTAAATGTGGTACATTTTAAATTAAACTTTAGTTTTTTAATCTAATAACCAGCTCCCTGGCTCCCTGGCTCACTGGACTGCACTCGACTGTAGAGCACCTGGAGTCAAATCCATGTGAAAATGGCTTCTCACTGTTCTCAGGTCAAATATGTATATTTGATTAAAAATGCGATTAATTTCGATTAATTAATTACAAAGCCTCTAATTAATTAGATTAATTTTTTTAATCGAGTCCCGGCTCTAATAAAAATACATCTCACAAGAAAATAAGGTGTTATTTAAGGCACCTACAACACGCCTCTAGATTATTTGGGATTAAGCTAGTGGTGGAATAGATCAAATAATATCCAGTATATTCGTATTCCCGCAGGCAAAGTATCAACAAAGCTTACATTATACAAATGTAGTGCAATATACAGACTGTTTAGCTCATGGTGATCAGCAGCCCTATGAGCTCATTCTCTGTGTATCTTCAGGAATACAGAGACACACACACATAATTTAGAGAGTTTTTCAATTCAATGAGGTTAAGAATAAACATCTTAAATTAAATAACAATAAACAATAGCCCTTAACCCTGCGGCCACCGGTTGTAATTTTACAACATTACTTGAAGCTATCCTAAAAAAGTCAGTAAATGTTTTGGTTTTTTAAAAGACTACATTTACATAGTCAAAAGGTCCTTTTGTTCAGCCTCACAATGCTATTGGGCAGTAAATGTAGGTCCTGCCCTCTGGAGCATACACTCACACAACCAGGGGCGCCGCCAGGGATTTTGGGCCCCATGGAAAGACATCACATTGGGCCCAGCACCAGGCCCACCACCAGGCCCACCACCAGGCCCAGCACCGGGCCCACCACCAGGCCCAGGCCACGCCAACTAAGCACAATGCTGTAACCACACCTCCAGAACCCAACCGACTCATTTATGCTTTAAATCACTCTGCCTGTACAGACTTGCATCTATCTTGTAGTCCAACACTAACTGCACAATATTATAGTTGCAAGTGTGCCCTGGAGCCTACTCCGGAGGCCTGAAAGGCACACACACACACACACACACACACACACACACACACACACACACACACACACACACACACACACACACACACACACACACACACACACACACACACACACACACACACACACACACACACACACACACACACACACACACACACACACACACACACACCACACACACACACACACACACACACACACACACACACACACACACACACACACACACACACACACACACACACACACACTTTGGATAAGTATTCACCTTATAGTTATTAGTCATTCAAGATTAAGTTTTTGTTCACAGCATTAGACCATCTGACTTCTTCGTGAACCTCAATGCCTAGTTTTTAAGTGACAGATGCAGTTAACGTTAAGGAAACATCAGTGTGACGGTATCTGTAAATACAATATATCCTTCTTTTAGCCTGTAACAGCTCCAATGATCCTTTTCCCCCTCGGAGCGATAATAAAAGTCATTCAATAGTTAGAACGTATTATGTCATTTTCAATCTTCTCTGACTTCACACATTACAGATTCCCTCTGCCTTTGAGCAGTCTGTTGATAATGCAGGTGACACACACACACACACACACACACACACACACACACACACACACACACACACACACACACACACACACACACACACACACACACACACACACACACACACACACACACCACACACACACACACACACACACACACCACACACACACACACACACACACACACACACACACACACACACACACACACACACACACACACAAAGGCCAACAATTTGTCAATTCACATTTATTCCCCGGCGACCTTATGTTAAGTTGTCTTTTGTGGAGCTTGTAGTTGGATTTTGTTTTTATCAGTTATATATCAACCTGATCTCACCAGAATGCGTGACTCCACCACGACTCCTTAACACCGCATTGCGTGGTGGAGTCACAAACTTTGCTACATTTACGTGTCTGCACCACGCAAACAACCCCAATATAAAGTGAACGAGGCTCCTTTGTCGTGGTGCACACACGCATTTCTACAACGTCCTGCAGTGAGCTTTTATTCTATAAAACGTTTTTAAAATCTACTTTATAGCTTGTAGTAACTCACGGGAGGCTTCTTTTATTTTATTTGTATTCATAATCATTTTTATTTTTCGTCAGAATGTATTAGTTACGAATTTTTGTTCTCAAAAAACAGTGCATTGTGGGTAATACAACTGGGATTTTTATTAAATCAGTTAGTTTTTAAGGAAGGCCAGAGCTTCAGCTGTGTCCAATAGATTGTTCCCTTTAGTTAACGTTTTTTTAAATATATTTATATTCCTATTTGATCATGTCCCCTTCATTGTATTACGGAGAGCAATGTGAGCGTCCATTCCCATTGGATAACGCAGGATTTTACAGTGCTATCTGCACTACTCATCAACTCAAAAACACCAGATTATCCTTGTTGATTAAACAACATTGATTGGTTTAAATTGTGTACAATGCTTTTGTATTTTCCTCTTTCGATTCGGAGAAACAAATATTTGTTCAGAATTTCGGATGGCAGAAGACACTACACTACCCAGAATCCTCAGCTATCGTTTGGGACTACACCATGTGCTTTGCTTGACAAACCCCGTGACTAGTCCTCAAGCTCTGTGATTGGATGTTGGAGTGGCAGTGCGCGTAGTTTACGCCGAGCGTCAAACAGCATTTTGAAATGGAATGAAACCCATCGACGGCACACTATCCATAACAGGAATCAAACGTGTCCTCCCCCCCCCCCCCCCCGAAGCCAGTATGCTTCCAAGCCACGGCTTCGGAAAACGAAGAAGAATGGAACAGGCTAACAAGTGTGCCACTCTCTCTAACGGTTTCAACATAAACTGTACCGAAAATAAATACCTCACGATGTCTATCTAATTATGAACTTGCTTTACTTTCACTTACACATTTATGGTGATAACAAACACATGTAACAAAGTAACATATTTACCAACGCATGTTCTACGCCACGCCACTACATACTTACATTTAAATGTGTGCTGCGTCGGTTCAGCCATTCTCCGCAAGGGTTTTTGAAATTGGTCCGTGCGCAAAGCATTGTGGGGATTATAAGCGAAGTCTACCCATGTGCAGCCTCGACATTTTCCCCAAACCAAGGACGCGGCCTCGGTGGAATTCCTAGTATGCTGGAGATTGGAACAGTACTTCGGCGGCACTCGATGACGTAGCATCCTTGAAATATTGGCTTGGAAGCCAGTTTCCTCGAGATTGAGAAACGGCCCAGGTTGATATATATCCAGGCTTACCGTTTCCCCATTCTCCAGTGTTAATGCTAAGCTAAGCTAACAGTCTGCTGGCTGGAGCTACACATTAGCACAGCTATTAAAGTGGTTGGACCGCCATGTCAATCTCATCAAGAGAGCTAAAAACCTTTATCTTTAACCTTGTGCCGACCAGCTGTTTGTCCCCTGATTGAAGGTTGAGCCTCCATAATGTGCAAGTCCTGCAAGTCAAATTGCTAGAACTCATTTCCCCACCACTGCAGGACTGGTTCCCTCCCCACACATGACCCCTTCACCTCAAAATGGCATCAAATTATTAATGAACAGTTAAGGCAACATGTGTAGACGTCAGGGAGCGACAGAGAAGGAAGGTGATTATCTTGCAGCTTTGACACACTGTGGGAGGCAATGGTGGAAGAAGAAAGGGAACGAGTGGATGTCAGGCGTGTATCCACCATGTCTGTAATAACCATCTTTATCCATCATCATTAGCCACTGCAAAAGACTGCAAGTGCCCATCACATCTGTTCGTCCACCCACAGGTTTGCAACAAGCCTCTAATATCGAGACTTGCTTTTTGTGCAGGAACTGGAACGGTTGTACCTTCAGTCATCATCATTCGGTCACAAAGCGGTGTCACCACGTCTCAGTATTTAAACAACGACCTGCCATCACTCACACAAACGTCCTGTGCCTTCTGAGACCCGCTGATAAACATGAAAACTCTGCTTCGCATTCATCTTTCCCCTCCTTCCTCCTCTGAAGTGTCGCTCCCTAACTGGCCTGGTGAGCAGCGCAGCGCAGCCCTCCCTCTGCCTTTCACTCATGGCTGGGCACCTTCATTTTTTACCGTCCTCACTCACAAAGACCTGTTTCGACATGTTCCATCATGCACACCATGCACAGACACAAAGACAGCACCTGTGTGTGCTTGCTCAGACACGTACGCATCACACGCATGTCATGGAGCAAATATTAATATCCCCAAAGTCCATGTATGTAGCCATGCTTGTGCAAAAAGCTGCACAGCATATACAATGACAGATAGTACAGTATCCAAACAAAGATGTGTGCCATGAAGACTTGATGAACTCAGTTTTCTTTGCATTGTTATCCTTAAATATTCAGGGTTATAACTTATTTCTATTTTGGCTCCACTAGCAGCGGGGGTCTAATGAGGGTCTGTTCAGTCTGTCCATCACTTTGGTGCAGAGCAGGATGTGTCAGCATACAAGGTTTTTCGATATACTGTATTTTTATTTTTACATTTTGACATACTGCACTATAATGTTCGTGAGCTCGATGCAAAACTCATGTTGTCCTTCTCTTCTTTTGTCCTCAGATGAATCCAGGATGGTGCCAGCAAAGCCACCGATGAAGACCATGGCTTATGTCCACATCCATGAATTCTCTTTTCCAATAACATTTCAGTTGTTAGCCAACATATTTTCCATGCTTTGATTCTATCGCACATGCCCCCTTCATATGTATCTCCAAAGCGACCAGTCCCTTCCCACACAAGTCTTAAAGGTCACCTATCATGCTATTTTTAGGCAATAGTATGGTCTCAGATATATAAAAAACATGTCTCTGAAGTGTTTTGGTCAAAAAACCAAACAGATCACCCATTCTAGCCATGCCTCATATCCCTCTATTTCACTTCCTGTTTCAAAAGTGCTGATTCTGGGTATAAACAGGTCTCTCTTGAGAGTGAGACGTTCACCTGTATAAATAAAGGCAAAAAGAAAAATAGCTTTTTTTGTTAAACTGAAAAAAATAAAAATAAGAGGGGGCGGAGCTTATACCGGCTCATGCGGGACCTGGCAGACACCGTCTAAAATGCTGTGGTGATGGTTTCAGCAAGATTATTAGATCAAGGATTATCTCTGAAACAGCATGGAGCTCAAACGCTTTTTCTCTTGCAGGTTATACCACGAGGTGAGTTCCTTTGTATTTCCTGCTTCTTCACACACATGCTCTCCAGTACAGGTTAGCTCTGAGTGCTAGCGATGCTAATGTAAACACCGACTATGTTACGTCCAAAACAGTCGGGCATTGTTTCTGATAGTGCTGTGGGTCCGCCGCCGATATTACGTAATATCGGACGCAAATCTGGATCAGCTCCATTGCACCCCCGTTGTTAGAGATTTGGGTACGGAGGAAAAGAGAGAGGGTTTTATTTTCTGACCCTGCGTGAGTTCCCCGACGCACCAGGGACACATTATGTATAAAAGACATCAAAAAGTGCATTTTGCATGATAGGTCCCCTTTAAACTCATAACCCCTGACACTCCAACCATTCTGCTATATCCCTGAGCTACCTGACCTGACAACTAACTTTTCGTTTATTTGACTATTGCATTTTGAAAGTCTGCTGCTTAAACCCTGGTTGCTGATTGGCTAATGGCTACACAAGACAACACATCGTTATGACATCTGATCAGCTCATTTTCAGACAGGTTTTTATATAAATCAGGACAAAAAAGAGAGAGAATCTTTTTTCCTGAAACTTTCAGAGTCTCTTTCCACAGAGGGGACACATGTTGATGTAGAAGAGACATGGAGAAGAGGGGACACATGTTGATGTAGAAGAGACATGGAGAAGAGGGGACACGTGTTGATGTAGAAGAGACATGGAGAAGAGGGGACACATGTTGATGTAGAAGAGACATGGAGAAGAGGGGACACGTGTTGATGTAGAAGAGACATGGAGAAGAGGGGACACGTGTTGATGTAGAAGAGACATGGAGAAGAGGGGACACATGTTGATGAAGAAGAGACATGGAGAAGAGGGGACACATGTTGATGTAGAAGAGACATGAAGAAGAGGGGACACATGTTGATGAAGAAGAGACATGGAGAAGAGGGGACACATGTTGATGTAGAAGAGACATGAAGAAGAGGGGACACATGTTGATGTAGAAGAGACATGAAGAAGAGGGGACACATGTTGATGTAGAAGAGACATGGAGAAGAGGGGACACATGTTGATGTAGAAGAGACATGAAGAAGAGGGGACACATGTTGATGTAGAAGAGACATGAAGAAGAGGGGACACATGTTGATGAAGAAGAGACATGGAGAAGAGGGGACACATGTTGATGTAGAAGAGACATGAAGAAGAGGGGACACATGTTGATGTAGAAGAGACATGAAGAAGAGGGGACACATGTTGATGTAGAAGAGACATGGAGAAGAGGGGACACATGTTGATGTAGAAGAGACATGAAGAAGAGGGGACACATGTTGATGTAGAAGAGACATGAAGAAGAGGGGACACATGTTGATGTAGAGGAGACATGAAGAAGAGGGGACACATGTTGATGTAGAAGAGACATGAAGAAGAGGGGACACATGTTGATGTAGAGGACACATGAAGAAGAGGGGACACATGTTGTTGGTTCCCCGAGGAATAGACACGCATGAAACCGTAAACATAAGTATATATACATTTTTTACAAAACAAGATCCATAGTTTAAGCTTTATACATAACGTAAATGTTGTTGTTACAAACTGCATTGTTATCCGTCAATCTGACCCAGTTCCTGTTATCTGAGGGATTTAAATCAGACGCACGCCTGTGTGGGCGTTCTGACGAACAGCGGGGGGCCATCGAGTAAAAACGTTGCTGTCAAAATCAAACGCCGAGGCTACTGATGGTGGGTGGCGCCCTTTGTTCCTCACATTTATCGTGAAGAAAATCACTTGAAAAGAAGCGGCTTCAATAAAGGCTTTGTTCCCCCGCGATGTGTCGTATCTAATATAGTTTCATGTTGTATTCCTGTAGAAACCTTTCACCTGTGCGCGTGATCAGCCCTCCCGCTGTGCACCGACTCGCTGTCAAGATGGTCGAGCAACTAATTGGAATTTTCCCGATAATTACAAGCAATTATAACGAACAGATCTTTTCAGAAAAGGTCATGGAAATTAAAAAGAAAAATATATTGATTTTATGTAATTTATGTAACGAACCCATAGGATGATAGAAAACGGAAAAAAAATAATGTCCAGAATGAAATGCTCTTGATTCTAATGAGGCAATTTACAGAACTAACATCTTCCACACGTGCTTGCATGATCTTCAGGTTGAAGAGCTTTGTATAAAACATGTCTTTTGACTTTAAATCTAATTGCGTGACACACACCTTCTTTTGAATAAATGTACACTTTTAGCCTCGCCACTGATGCAGAGGATCATCGGCTTGTTCGGTCGATTGACGTCTTTCTATTATTGATGCAATGAACATCTGAGCCTCTGATATGTGGCTGCTCTCTGCCTTTCATACGCAGTTCATTTCCACAAAGCGGTCTTTATTACTCTGAATGACTGGTGATCTAAAGGACCATGCGCACAGCTGTGCAGTACTCACACTTTAATTGAATTAAACCACATTCAATTCCAATTAAAGAACAGAGCAGCAAACACAATGGCGTCTCAACCTCCGTCTGTTAATGTCCTGATTCCATCACCAAGCGTCTACGAATCACTTTTATTATTGATTTCAGGTACGAGGTAAACATAAATTAACACTGGCTCATTGGCAGCCTGATGATCACATCACAGCGAACACCCATAAATAGACGCACACACACACACACATATATATGCACACCAGGTGCGTCGTGATCATAAGTGGTCTCGGTGGAGACGACGTGATGCACAAAGTGTCAGGGGAGCAGGTGTTTATAGCTCTGAGTATTAAGAGAGCCGGAGATGCAGAATGACCCTCTTTGCTTTCCTTCTGCAGCCTTAATAATAATACATGTCTCCTCAAAATCCTTATTGTTTGTTTTATTTTTTGACTCTTCTTCTTTCCTCTTCCTTCTCCGTATACGTTGTGATTTCCATCCTCTGTTACTCCTTATTTCCGTCTCTTAATCTCACAACATGCTGTTTGCTAACTGCTTTATCCGCAGTGTGGGATGTGTCTTTTCCAACAGCAATATTCAGACATACACATGGATAATAAGGACGGTGTAATACTGTGTGTAGAAATAGCCTGGAAAGCCGGTTAATCATTTATTTTATTTACAACACACACAGTAGACGTCCAGCTCAGATCTTCCCGACATACACTTTACAATCCTAGCTCGATGTGTTACGATCACAAAGCCCCTGCGTCAGCCAGGTCACCAATTCACGAGTCCAAGTCACTCTCGAGTCCCCACTTTTCGAGTCGGAGTCCAAGCCCGAGTCACCCAAGGAGTGTCCGAGTCAAGTCCGAGTCAGAGTCATCATTACCTGTGTTCGAGGCTGAGTCCAAGTCCCTCGAGTCCCCACTTCGAGTCCGAGTCGGAGTCCAAGTCACGCAAGGAGTGTCCGAGTCAAGTCTGAGTCATCATTACCTGTGTTCGAGTCCAAGTCCGAGTCACCCAAGAAGAGTCAAGTCCGAGTCCCCACTTTTCGAGTCCGAGTCGGAGTCGAGTCCAAGTCCGAGTCACCCAAGGAGTGTCCGAGTCAGAGTCATCATTACCTGTGTTCAAGTCTGAGTCCAAGTCACTCTCGAGTCCCCACTTTTCGAGTCGGAGTCGAGTCCAAGTCACGCAAGGAGTGTTCGAGTCCAAGTCAAGTCCGAGTCACAAGTCTTCATGTATTAGTGGATATATTTGTTGAAATGTAGCTATCGCTCCTCGACATTGCTTTTATCCTTTCATGTTATACTAATCTGTCTATTGACGAATAAATTAACATATTGTCCTCTTGACTGCCTTTTTATTATTTATTTTACTATACTTACTTGTTTGGCTGTCCTTATTTGTCTACCCTCCCTCATACTGTAAAGCGTCTTTTGAGTTGTGAAAAGCGCTATATAAATAAAATGCATTATTATTATTATATACTAAATAGTTACATTGGGTTTTTAGCACCTGGCTGATAAGCACAAGCTCTTAAGGGCGATCAATAAACAGATACCATCAGTTGGAGAGTCTGACCATCATTCAGCCGGACGCTAATTATTATAGTGAACGTTTAAATTCTACCAATAAAGATTAAGGCCCAGAAAGCACATGGCTACTGAGCATGCAAAATGAAGACATTCTGCATGTTCAGTAGCCATGTGCTTTCGTGTTATCGGCTGAATCTTTATTTATTGATTCGATCACGTTACTCGGATGATAGTGTTCAAGACAGCCTATATGTCTGAACTCGATCCTTAGAGTATGTGTTACGGAGCCTTCTCTTCAATCTTTGTTCCACATAACGAGCATTTTGCTCTTTCCCAATGTGGAAGCAGAATGTGTGAAAGCATACGGCACGATGCGGGGTGTGTCTCTGGACATCTCTAGACTGGAATAGCGGGCCCAGTACGTGAACTCGCCTCGCAGGTGCACACGCCAGGATAGAGGACATCAGACCTCCAGAGAAAACTTGCTCGAGTCCAAGTCGGAGCGTCAATGTACAAGTCGAGTCCGAGTCATCGTGGGGGGAAAATTCACGAGTCCGAGTCCAAGTCATCGTGCGCGAGAATTCACGAGTCCAAGTCCGAGTCGCGTCGATCAGTGCGCGAGTCCAAGTCGAGTCACGAGTCCCGAAAATCGGCACTCGAGTCCGACTCGAGTCAGAGTCCAGGACTCGAGTACTCCATCTCTGGCATCAGCTCTAAATCACAGGGGGGTTTCGCCAATACACCGACAATCCCTTTGAAAAAACACCTTTCCAATGAGCATTACATCTTCAAATCTCTTTTTTTGTATTCTAATGAATCCACATTGAGCACAATGCTTCCACACCAAAAAATATGACAATCTTCAAGAATGATGGTGTCTTTTAGGGACAAATACAATCCTTCCAGCACAATCCAAGCGAATGCCCTTGAAACTTGATGTGTGCATGCACTGTAGAGTAACTGATGGTGAAGTAAGAGGTGAGAGAGGGAGGTGAGTAACTTCAGTTAATCCACACACTTTGGACAAAGTGGCCCGCAGCTCTGCGATCTTATCAGTCTTGAAGCTTCATCTTTCTAGGTCCAAAGAGCTTTCGAATATGTGGATCGGATAGTCCCTTTTTCAAAGAGCAGCACAGATACTGTATGAGAGAAGAAAGTCCAACACCTTGTGCTATCGAAAAGACTGTATGTTTTTTTAAGAGTGATACTGTTCCATTGAAGTCCAAGTACTGTTGAGGAAAAAGTAAAAATTCTCTTTATTGCATTGCGTCTTTGTTTTTTTCTTGCTGCTCGAGTAAGGCAGGTTAATAATATCTGCATCGTGGCCATCTGTTTTCACCATTTCAATAAGTGCAGCACACTGGGTAATATCCATTTTTTAATATCCTGTCGCTCAGCAGCTGAGGATCTTGATGAAAGCCCGTCTGAACTCGATGTTGAAGGTGGTGTAGATAATAGGGTTGAGGGCACTATTGACGTAACCCAGCCAGGTGAAAGCGCTGTAAAGCCCAGGAGGCACGTAGCATGTCCTGCAGTGGGTGTTCACTATGTGAGTCACAAAGAAGGGCAGCCAGCAGATGAGAAACACCCCTGGAGAGGCATGGAGAAAGGACGAAACACAAAAAGCACAAACAAAGTTGTAAGAATATGTGTCTGCTACAACATGCTAAAGACGTTAGCATGCTCAGCTAACTAGCTTACTACCAACAGCCCCTTTCAAATCTCCAAGTGATATCATAAAGTATAATAATGTAAAGGTCCAGTGTGTTCAATTTAGTAGAAAACAGTGGCCTTAAGCCAAGGCAATAACGCTAAAGCCTTCTCTTTAGCCAGAGTTTGGTTTGTCCGTTCTAAGCTAATGTAAATAAATGGCTAACTCCGCGAAGAGGAATACAGATAGGCTATGAAGGGCTCTTTCTAAGCTGACAAAAACAAAATTATTCTTAGTTTCAGTTGATAATACACAAATGAAAACATATTTGTTAATATCATATTCCATTTCTGCCAATAAATCCCCCTTAACCCCACACACTGGACTTTTAGGGAAGTTTGAACGTGAGGTACTCGTTAGCATGCTGGGCTGATTAGCCTATGACCAACAGTACAAACCAAATGCACTTCTAAAGTAATCTAATGGTGTATAACAATTAATATAGATAATAGCTAACTATATGCATGATCATTTGGGGTGACAGTTGATTTTAGAAAACAGTCAAAGGTAGAAAAAAAGCAAAAAAATCAGGTTTAGTTAACAAACTCATGGCAGAATTTGAGATGAAATAACAATCAATTAACAGCCGCGGGCAGCAGCAGCAGTTGGCCTGAATTTGTTTACTTTTATGCAAAATCAAAGACCGACTACTTCGAAAAGTAACTATAAATGTTGAGTGTTTAATCAGCGTCTCATTCAAAACTGCCTGTGAGTTGTGTTAGAAAGCTCTACAGGCATAGCAATTAAAACACTTTCGTTTCCCTAGTAATCCATACTTTGGGACTTCATACCACTCTCACTTATTTCCCCAGGCAGCCATAGGAAGTTTTTTATATATAAACAACTATAAATGCTGCAGCATAGTAGAAAACTCATTCATTTCCAGCACTATAATTGGGGTCACAGCTTCATGGCAATATCAGTGGTCCGTTGGCTGAAGAGCATGTGGGAGTGGGCGAGACTGAGATGACTTCTGTGTATGCGCCACAGTTTTCACCAACACCTGTGTAACGTAATGAGACACCTCTGATTTCATTCATGTCAGAGAGATCCATACCGGGCCAGAGCTAACCTGTCCGGCCTTATAGAAAGCTGGCTGATAGTTGGAGCGTGTGGAAGCTGCGTCAGGAGCTGTGTGTGTTTGGACTCACGCTGGGAACCCAAAGCCAACCGGACATTTTGGACAATTCAACTTGATTTATTGGGGCTCTGCAAAATATGCAGCAAATGCACACCGCGTGAGAAAATGTGCTGTTGCCATCACCTCCGGGAAGTAGACGGTACAAGCAGAAAAGACAATCAAAATGTTGCAGGGTAAGCAAGTCTACATTAAATTGCCTCTGCAGTTGCTTTATTATTGTAATACTAGGCATTGATAGCCTGCTAATGCTCAGGCTTCAGCTGTGTATTGTAGCCTGTTTGCACTCATGATGTTACTTTGTGTGAACTGCACAATACCGTGTTAGGCTTAAGCGTACATTGAGAAATCGTGAAGCTGTGTAAGTCCATTTTATTACTTTTTATTCATACTATAATAATAGAAATGTCAATTAGACGGTATTCTGGAAGAAAAATAAAGAAAAATGTATGTATTTAGATCAATTTGGCCCGGACAAACATCACTAATGGCGCGTTTCCACTGCAGCGGGTAGCTCGCCCTAAGCGTGCCGAGCCGTGCGGGGCCCGTTTTTGGTTGCGCTTCCACTTGGCCTAGTTTTGGCCCGGGGCTACTTTTTCACCTTTTTTCTGGCCCGACTAAATCGTGGTTCTCGGGCCAGGAACAACCAGGCTGAGTCGGGCTGAGCATGCTAAACTAGAGAGAGAAATGCTGGCAAGGGGGCTACAACTACAACAAGATGAACATATTTGACCGTGATTCAATTGTAATACACGTTTCAAAATGATGCCGAAGTAACAACATACTGATACCGGTTAGTAAAAACCATGAACTAATGCTTTGACGAGTCTGCAGACAAACGGCAGGCGAAAACCCTTTTAAAATGCGTGCTTTCTAAATGTAGCTTGGCTAAGCTAACGCAGTATATGCTCCGACCGTCCACACTCACAACAACGGCCTACAGACATAAATAAACCAGCGACTGTATTCTCCATGACTCAGGCAGTCTGTGGTTTGTACTTGTTTAACTTCTGTCTAGTTTCTGAACAGATATGAGGAGCTGTGAGCTCTGAGTGCTAACAGCTAACGGCTGTGTTGTTTTTTGGGGCGCTCATTGAAGATGACGTCACGGCTCCGCCTACACTGCGTTACTATGGTAACCCAGTTCCTAAACTGTAATGGAAGCGCAGCATTAAAGTGAGCCGGGCCTAATAAGGCCTAACCAAACCGAGCGAAGCTGAGCGAGGCTGAGCGAGGCCTGCAGTGGAAACGCGCCATAAGTGTCATGACCTTTACTCTTTCATCCCCACTTAAGACAATCTCACTTACCCAGCACGATGGCCAGCATCTGAGTGGCCTTTTTCTCACGTGCGTGCATGCTCCTGAATCTCGAACTGTTGATTTGTGATTGAGCCGTCCACCGTACAGTCGTGTGCGTTCGTCCGTTTGACAGATCCTTCACCTCGCAGTTCCCCCTGACGGCAGGCTGGTTGTTCTCGTCGTCCTCCTCCTCTCTCTCTGGCTCCATCTCGGTGCGACCGCAGGAGGCGTGAGTGAGGCTGTTCTGCATGTCCACCGGAGGCAGACCGGAGTCCACGGGGTTCGTCTTTGGACGCTTGCGCCACCAACACTCTGACAACAGGTTGGGCTTGGAGGGGCTTGAAGGCTCTACGCCCTGCTGTGGGACACAACACATGACAAAGATAAGCTGTACAGTCAGAAAACATATTCTTCTTTTTTTACACTTTATTGTTACATTTAGTTGACAACACAGCCCTATTAGTTTTGTAATTATCAACTGCATTGATAAATACATGTGTAACTTACTGACTTGTTTCAAGGTTGTACTGCCTTGACCGTATTGTTCTTGTATTTGTATGATAATGTGTTTTGTAAGTGTACTGTTCAATGCTTGGATTTCGCTGTACTCTATGTAGTGACAATAAAAGGAATCTAATCTAATCAATATATCCTCAGTGAATAGTCTCAAAATGGGATCACAACAAATCGTGTCGATATCAGTCAAGTCTTTCTAGTACATCCAGAACATTCTTCATGATTATGTAATAACCCTTTTCATGTGTAAGACCCATTTGCACCAGTATTTGTCGAAGTATATATGCAAAGCACCAAATGGCAAACCAAGTTAGCAGCAATATTCTGGTATTTTCAGGTTAATATTTGTATTTTTTTCCTCACTCTGACATGTTTACATGCTTTAATGTTCAAAAAGGTCTTTATTCTTCTCAAACTGCCTGTGTTTGCCAACGAGCCAATGTGAAAAACTATGTCAGTGTTCTCAGATCGCCCAACAAAACAAACAATACTTCTTTACTTGCTTACACTTTTCGGTCACACACAAATGCTGGTCTACAGGTGCTAGTCACCTGGATCGAAGCAATATACACAAGAATGCCAAACACAAAGCTACTACAATACACTGCTACTCAGTGTAACTAACACAGAGCCCTACTAAACACACTGCTAGGCAGTCTAACGAATCACACAGTATTGCGGTAGTAAAGCGAGAGGCTTGAGGCGTCTGTCCCATAATACAGAGCCTCCAGAATGATGTCCGTGCCCGGCCTTTGTACTCCTCCCCCGGATGACGTGGCAGAAGCGGGCGGGGATTGGATGACGTCCGTCCAATCACCGCGGATGCTGCGAGGTCGGGACGGCCAATAACAGCTGATGGACTGCACACCTCATTCACATATACACACAAGACAGAGTTAACAGCACAAGGTGTAACAGCGGCTGTAACAATGTCCAATACATCTTAGAAGTGTTGCGGTGTTCAGACATGAATCTCATAGCAATAGAGACTTCTTCGTGAACCTCAATGCCTAGTTTTTAAGTGACAGATGCAGTTAACGTTAAGGAAACATCAGTGTGACGGTATCTGTAAATACAATATCCTTCTTTTAGCCTTCTTCCAGCAATTTACTTTTAAAAACTCAGCAAATTCAGTAACAGCTCCAATGATCCCTTTTCCCCTCGGAGCGATAATAAAAGTCATTCAATAGGCAAGGCAAGTTTATTTATATAGCACTTTTAAACGCAAGGCAATTCAAAGTGCTTTACAAAAAATGAAAGACATTAAGCATTAAAAAAGAAAAGCTAATAAAATAAACATTAAAAGGAAAAATACATGGATAAAAGTTACAGTGCAGTCTAAGATGTGAATAGTTCAATTAAAAGCAGCGACAAAAAGAAAAGTATTCAGCCTGGATTTAAAAGTAGTCAGAGTTGCAACGGACCTGCAGGTTTCTGGGAGTTTGTTCCAGATGTTTGGAGCATAATAACTGAACGCTGCTTCTCCATGTTTAGTTCTGACTCTGGGGACAGAAAGCTGACCCGTCCCTGAAGACCTGAGAGATCTGGATGGTTCATAGTTTAGCAGGAGGTCAGTAATGTATTTTGGGCCTAAACCATTCAGTGCTTTATAAACCAGCAGCAGTATTTTGAAATCTATTCTTTGACACACAGGAAGCCAGTGTAAAGACTTCAGAACTGGAGTGATGTGATCCACTTTCTTAGTGTCAGTGAGGACTCGAGCAGCGGCGTTCTGAATCAGCTGCAGCTTTCTAATAGATTTTTTAGTGAGACCTGTGAAGACACCATTGCAGTAGTCGAGTCTACTGAAGATAAAGGCATGGACAAGTTTTTCCAAATCCTGCTGTGACATTAGTCTTTTAATCCTAGATATGTTCTTTAGGTGATAGTAGGCTGATTTAGTAACTGTTTTAATGTGACTGTTGAAACTCAGGTCAGACTCCATGACTACACCTAGATTCCTGGCTTTATCTGTTGGTTTGAACATTGCAGGCTGAAGCTCAGCGCTAACTTTTATACGTTCTGCCTTGGCTCCAAAAACCATTACCTCAGTTTTATCTTTGTTTAATTGGAGAAAGTTCTGACACATCCAGTCATTGATTTGTTCAATGCACTTACTCAGTGTTTGAATTGGAGCATAGTCTCCTGGTGAAATTGTTACGTACATTTGTGTGTCATCCGCATAGCTATCGTAACTTATTTTGTTGTTCTTCATTATCGGAGCCAGTGGTAGCATGTAGACGTTAAAGAGAAGAGGCCCCAAGATGGAGCCTTGAGGAACCCCACATGTCATATTTGTCAACTCAGATGTGTATTTACCTATAGAAACAAAGTTGTTTCTGTCCTTTAAGTAGGATTCAAACCAATTTAGAGCTGTTTCCGAAAGTCCCACCCAGTTTTCCAGTCGGTCTAGTAATATGCTGTGGTCAACTGTGTCAAACGCAGCACTGAGATCTAATAATACTAACACTGAAGTTCTGCCACTGTCTTTGTTTAAGTGGATGTCATTAAAGACCTTTACAAGAGCAGTCTCAGTGCTGTGGTTTGGCGAAAGCCTGACTGGAACACATCGAAACAGTTATTTAAATGCAAGAAATTACTCAACTGTTGAAAAACAACTTTTTCAATGATTTTACCTAGAAATGGCAGGTTTGATATGGGCCTGTAATTGTTCATTACTGAAGCATCAAGATTATTCTTTTTTAAGAGCGGTTTAATCACTGCAGTTTTCAGGGCCTGTGGAAAAATACCTGAGTGAAGAGATTTGTTTACTATATGAAGTAGATCTGAGGCCATGCAAGGCAAAACATCTTTGAAAAATCCTGTTGGAATAATATCAAGACAGCAGGAGGAGGACTTCAGAAGTTGAATAATGTCCTCTAGGTTTTTATCATTAATCTGATGGAATTGTGTCATGATGTCTGAATTGATGTTAACTGGACACAGAGACAACACATTTGCTGTTCCTGATGCAGAGGCACTGACTGCTTGTCTGATTTTCTGAATTTTGTCAGTGAAAAAGGCAAAATCATTGCACGCCCTGGTGGATAGAAATTCAGAGGCTCCTGACACTGGGGGGTTAGTTAGTCTGTCGACGGTTGCAAACAAGGCACGTGCGTTGTTTTTGGTAATGATGTCAGAGAAGAACGACTGTCGTGCGTTTTTCAATTCCAAATTATAAAGGCCAAGTCTCTCTTTATAGATTTCAAAGTGAAACTGGAGATTTGTTTTTCGCCACCTGCGTTCAGCTTTTCGACATTCTCTTTTTTCTGTTTTAACGGTCATGGCCTTTCTCCATGGAGATATTTTCTTCCCAGACACTTCTTTTACCTTAATTGGAGCAATGGCATCTATAACATTTTTAATTTTTGAATTAAAATGATCTACTAGCTCATTTACTGAGATGTTAGCAGGGGCAAGTGTGGAAGAAAAACTCAGAGTAAACATTTCCCTAGTATTTTCAGTTAAATATCGCTTTGTGGTTACCTCTTTTTGAACACTTGTGTGAACAGAAATAGAGCTCTCAAAGAAAACACAGGAATGGTCAGACAGTGCAACATCAGTCACCACGACCTCAGAGATATTCAGACCCTTTGAGATGATTAAGTCCAGAGTGTTCCCCTTATTGTGCGTGGGCTCCGTCACATGCTGAGTCAGTCCATAGCTATCAAGAACACAAAACAGTTCTTTAGCCCCTCTGTCCTGGGGGTTGTCAACATGGATGTTAAAATCACCAACAATGACTAGACGGTCAAAGTCAAAACACACTATAGACAGCAGTTCAGTAAGGTCATCAAAACAGCTTGCACAGTATTTGGGTGGTCTATAGATATTTAGGAACAGAGCTCGAGAGGAGCATTTCAGCTGAAGGGCCACATATTCAAAAGAATCAAAGTTTCCATACGATGTCTTCCTGCATTGAAGGGAATCATTGAACAGAATAGCAACTCCACCTCCTTTCTTATGCATTCTTTCCTGACTCATAAAACTAAAGTTGGGAGGGGTTGATTCGATAAGAACAGCTGCACTATTATTTTGTTCAATCCAAGTTTCTGTTAAAAACATAAAATCGAGTGCTCAGTGATAAAATCATTGATTAAAAATGTTTTTCCTGCCAGAGACCTGACATTTAATAAAGCTAGTTTAAGTTTGTTAAACACACTATCAGTCATGTTTTTTGTAACAAGCTGTGGCTGACATGGAATCACTGCTAAATTAGATAAACTCACACAAACGTTTGAGTGCTTCCTGTTTCTAAGATGATTTACCGCTCTTAATCTATTTCCTATCAACACAGATATCGGCAAAGCTACTGGCAGGCAGGGCCCGGGCATGTCCTGGAAAGAGTTGAGAGTGCCAAACGCCCTTGAGCCTGGACCCAGCACATATGAGTGAGAGTTTGTTGTGTTTTGTACACACACATCCGTATCAGGCTTCGGAGACTGCAGCTTTCTTGAAGGGAGGGGAGGTGGTGGACGTATTATGTAATGTGAACTTTCAGTAAAGCCACAGTAACATTTTCAATCTTCTCTGACTTCACACATTACAGATTCCCTCTGCCTTTGAGCAGTCTGTTGATAATGCAGGTGCCACACACACACACACACACACACACACACACACACACACACACACACACACACACACACACACACACACACACACACACCACACACACACACACACACACACACACACACACACACACACACACACACACACACACACACACACACACACACACACACACACACACACACACAGGAGACTTATCCTAACCTTAACCATAACCATAAGTCTTCACCCTAAGATTAATGATTATCCTCATGGGGACCTCCACTTTGTCGAGTCCCCACATGTGACTGTGTAAACAGATGTAGGTCCCCACAAGTATAGTAATGCTATGCACACACACACCCCCCCCCCCCACTTTGGATAAGTATTCACCTTATCCACATTGTAAATTGTTGCCTTCTTTAGAGTTATTAGTCATTCAAGATTAATTATTAAGTTTTTGTTCACAGCATTAGACCTGTCCTCTAATCTCTACTAGAGTAAGATAAGTATGCATGTGTGTGTGTGTGACACACACACACACACACACACACACACACACACACACACACACACACACACACACACACACACACACACACACACACACACACACACACACACACACACAACACACACACACACACACACACACACACACACACACACACACACACACACACACACACACACACACACACACACACCTCCCAGCTTCACAATGTTCAGCTCCCTCTCAGAGCCCTGGGCTGCAGCCTCGTAGCGGAGCAGAAAACCCAAGTTTGCACGAACATACAAGCTGGCAGACGAAAGCTAAAAACAGAACCTCTGTGCATGCAACCAAGTCACAAAACGCCAACACAGTCAATATGAGAGTTAGTCAGGCTGCGCTGCATTCAGCAAAACTATAGCAGTGAAAGAAATTCACGATTCTCACGGTCGCTTTGGATCTCGAGTTTGAAATAGCACCTACCACTTTGATCCTTATAGGGGACAGGTCCTGCTTTGCCTTGGGAGTCTCCTCTTGTAGACAGGTCTCCTAAAGGATGAGAAGGTGATATATTTATTTCTAAGGAAATGCTTAAACCCTCCTTATCTCATCCCAACACCCCTACCCAGCACTTCACAGGTATAGAAAGTCATTATGCTTTTCCATAGAGGGAGTTACACCCACAAGGCTTATTTTATACAGAAGTCATGATGTAACTTTAAATCATGCTACAAGATGCTTTAAAACTTTAACATTCAGAGAGAATCAATTACAACTTCTCATTAAATGTCTGAACATAAAGGTAGTGTATGTAAGTTTGAGAAACCGGCTCGAGTGCGCTAGAATTTGAAAATACACGACCGGAGGAAATCTGCCACTTCCTCACAGAGCCCATCCTCCAAGCAAAAATCAAAGGAGGAATAATTAAAGGGGCCCCATTGTGCCGATATGGTTTCATATTTGTATCTTCTGCTTTGACAGTGTGTG
Source organism: Pseudochaenichthys georgianus (assembly GCF_902827115.2). Classification (NCBI taxonomy): domain Eukaryota; kingdom Metazoa; phylum Chordata; class Actinopteri; order Perciformes; family Channichthyidae; genus Pseudochaenichthys; species Pseudochaenichthys georgianus. The sequence continues at coordinate 22,204,611 of NC_047522.1, forward strand.
GGAGAGAAACTCCCTCTGAGGGAACAGAGATTTTAGCCTCTGCAGACCATTTACATGCACTAAAAACTATATTAAGGAAAGGGAAAAGCCCAAAGATAGTATAAGCACAATAAGCCTCTTTATAGCCATATTAATAACATTGACTTATTTATCAGTAAGCTTTCCGTATTAATTAAACTCCATAGACTTGGATGGATTAACTAAACAGACATTCGTTTTTAATCGTGCAGCAGCGCTAACTTTTATGTGCCGATCAATTAATTTCCCTCCCTCTAATTAAAACATATTTAGATCGAAATGAAACCCAGCCTACGTATGTCAGAGGCTGGCGACAAATCTTGTGGCGACTCCGTGTCCCACGACATGAATTACAATGCACGTCTTATACGTTTTCAATCCCTTTCACTTCTGAGCGGGAAGCAGCACGACTCCATTAGAGCTCCCTGCAGAAATAAAGATAAGTCTCTTTTGAAATCAGCCTCCTTCTACCTATCAATATCCTTCAGCTGACTGAGTCACAGTCCTGTTATGATATTTCAAAACACGTTTCCATTGTAACCCCCTCAGCCTGATCTCCTCCGGGGCTTAGATCTCACAATGAGTGTCTGCACTCATTGTGAGATCCCAAACTGGGGCTCAACGACAACCGATCATCTGTAAAACGCTGTTAAATAGTAGACTTCACTGGGAGGTACGGTACGTCCACACAGCAGCTTTTCAAAAATCTTGAAAATCTTGGAGCTGGGCGTGTCTGACAGCTTGGGGATTTTTTGCGAGCAATGCGACCAACAACCAATCACATGAATCTCCCGCCCCCGACATACAAAGCAAAAAACCCCGGGGATTTTATGCGAGCAATAGATATATATATATATATATAAACTCCCCAAACAGGCGAAAAGCTACCAGTTTCCCCCACTGTCTCTGCCACCTCCCTCCACGCCTGGTTCCTCCGGTTTGTATCCCGTTAATAGTTCTGGTCGTAAAGAACCGGGTGATTTGCTACCGTAATTTCTCGTTTGGAATATGAGGAAATGAACTGCGGTCTGGCTCTCCCTGCTTACACGCGGTTTGATTGGCTAGCGCTTCTACTGTCAGATTTGCATAAACGTGTTTGATTGGCTGACGGTTCCAGCTCAGCTTCAAAAGTTGAACATTGCTCAACTTTTGAATCCTGGAAATCTTCGCTTCGCTCCCCCACAATGCAGTTCGGCGAAAAGCGAGGCAAAGTGACGTCATCCCCATTCAAAGTCAATGGGCAGAGAAGCGTTGGAAGATTCGTCTAAAGCTGCTGTGTGGACAATGGAGTGGACACATCTTGCGGGACCACATTGCACAGGAAGCTCCCATTGCTGGTGCTGTCATCCAATTGAATAATAGTGGCTTTTCATCTTGAAGAAAAAAAGGGTATACAGATGCACAGAACAGGAACTGGTACCCTTGGCCTTTTAATAGATAAAGCCATCATTTTCATTATCTTTGAAACGTAACAGCCTTGGGGGTGAATAATACAGCAACGTACAGGAAGGTTAAAGCCATCATGAATGATAGATGTAACTGGGACAAACACCAGAGTGATGGACGTGATCAAAGACATGACAGGTGGAGGAGAAGGAGTGAGGAGGAGGAAGAGAGGTACACGCCATGTGAAGAAGCACTTTAATGAGAAGACATGACGCTTTGTATGGACTGGAATATAATTGGCTCTCAAAATAAACACTAAGAAGAGAAGCAGAGATATCCTTTTCCTTTATATGTAGTTCACTATCTATCCATCACTGTGTGTATTCATTACTTTAAGAACGAGGCAGCACGGAGCACTTTCCTATCTAATTCAAGTGTCCGTTTATAAGCGACTTGACAGCCTTTTTAATGAAGAACACTTCTCGTGTTTTCAGTGACAGCCTGACAGCTTCTTATGAACCACGATACTGTTTTTCTGTCCAGTTCATAATGAGAAAAAAAGCTTCATCTCGTGCAATTTTACTGAGTATTCGGAACAAAAGTGTTTTCTTTTAGGCTAGTTATGAAGCTCTGTAAAAGGTTTTCCCTGTGGCGAACTGTCAGGGCCTTCAAGGTATTCAGAGAGTAGGAACACTCAGATAAAACTATTACAAAATCGATTTAATTATATAAATAAAATGTATATAAAGTGAATAAATGAGAATCGTGTTGATCTGTAATATTACAGCGTTACGTTGAGTTGTTTGTCCTTCTCGGACCATGCTACGCATTTCAGTGGTTTGTGTTAGAAAAGAAAGCAACCAATCAGATCTCGTTCTGGGTCGAATATCCTTCAACTGTGACATCCTTGATCGAAGGCCCTGGCCGTCGCACTGAATGAGAGCGTACGTTCGGACTGACAGTTTGATCAACCAATCAGATATTGATTTGTAGCCAGTGGGCGTGTTCTTCCAGAGTTCCCCTCGGTTCCAGGGTGTTCTAGAAGCCCGCTAGTTAGCTGGCTCGAGACAGAGGATCTAGATGAATGTGACGAAGCAATTCATGCCGTTTTATTGTTTTTAACGTTGAAAGGACAAGTGCAACAGGTGGAGAAGAAGTTGTTGTGGAATTGTTGCGAGTACCCTTTCAAGACGACAATTCAGTGAAAAGACGGACATTATAACGCCGCCGGGGGGGGGGGGGGGGGGGGGGGGGGGGGGTGTGTGTCTACAGAAGTCCAGTTGTGATAGACACGGTTCGTCACTGGTCTGCCATATCTGCCATGATGAGAATGAATAACGTGAATGGGTGTGAGTTAGGGAGAGGTGCATGGGTCAGGGAGAGGGATCAGACCTAAAGGGTTTCATTCGAGAACAGAACTCAGCTCTATATAATGAATCAGGGACCACTTCCTAATAAGCACCCTTTACACAGCGTCTAGAAAGCCTTGCTGACAATGGTTGATAATAAAGCTGCATGTTTCTGCATCGTCTTTTTGAATCTCAACAGCGCAAATTACACATTTCTGTGCGAGGGACGTTGATTGCTCGAGTTGGCCAGGATTGCCCGTTCATTTGAGGATTCATTTTAAAACTCTTTTATTTACTTTTAAAGCCCTGAATGGCCCCGCCGTACCTCTCCGAGCTGTCACACAGCTACACGCCCACTCGCACTCTCAGGTCAGCTGATCAGTTGCTCCCGAGGGTGCCAAAAACAAAGTGTAAGCGCAGAGGGGACCGGGCTTTCTCTGCTGCCGCCCCTAACCTGTGGAACGACCTGCCCTCGCTCATCAGACAGGCTCCCACACCGACTGCTTTTAAATCCCGTCTGAAAACCCACCTCTTCTCCTTGGCATTCATTTATTATATGCCTGTTATTTATTTTTTAATTATTACGTTTATTCTGGTTTGTTTTGTGTTTGTATCTTGTATTTATATTATGTTGTGTGAGCTTATCTCTCTGTCCAGCACTTTGGTCTGAAGGTGTTTAAAGTGCTATATAAATAAAGTTGGATTGGATTTGTATTCCCTTATTGTTTGCGCATGTATTGGTACACAACAAAAGAAAATGAAGTACTATCTAGCAGCGGTTCATAAAACACAAATCTTTGTTAACGTTTGTCCTTGGCCTCCTCCGTCTCCTCCTCCGTGGCCTCCTCCGCCTCCTCCTCTGCGTGGCTCCCTTCTCTCCCCCACGCCTCATGTCACGGAGTCATAAATAAACCGCAGCGCCGTATCTCAGCAGAGGTAATGCGTCCTCACCACAGACGGTGCAGTGGAGCCCGGCTGCACTTTGCGGCTGGCCTGACGGAAGATGATCCTCTTCCTCCTCATCCGGAGGAACACGTAGATGCGGATGTAGACGAGCAGAGTGACGATGAACGGCAGGTAGAAGGACACCACCGAGGAGTAGATCACAAAGTCAGGGTTGGAGATGGAGCACACCAGCGGGTCATCTGAGTAAAGACAAAGGATTACAGGTCACCCATTATGCAAAACCCACTTCTTCATGTCTCTTCTACATCAACATGTGTCCCCTCTTCTCCATGTCTCTTCTACATCAACATGTGTCCCCTCTTCTTCATGTCTCTTCTACATCAACATGTGTCCCCTCTTCTCCATGTCTCTTCTACATCAACATGTGTCCCCTCTTCTTCATGTCTCTTCTACATCAACATGTGTCCCCTCTTCTCCATGTCTCTTCTACATCAACATGTGTCCCCTCTTCTTCATGTCTCTTCTACATCAACATGTGTCCCCTCTTCTCCATGTCTCTTCTACATCAACATGTGTCCCCTCATCTCCATGTCTCTTCTACATCAACATGTGTCCCCTCTTCTTCATCTCCATGTCTCTTCTACATCAACATGTGTCCCCTCTTCTCCATGTCTCTTCTACATCAACATGTGTCCCCTCATCTCCATGTCTCTTCTACATCACCATGTGTCCCCTCTTCTCCATGTCTCTTCTACATCACCATGTGTCCCCTCTTCTTCATGTCTCTTCTACATCAACCATGTGTCCCCTCTTCTTCAATGTCTCTTCTACATCAACCATGTGTTCCCCTCTTCTTCATGTCTCTTCTACATCAACATGTGTCCCCTCTTCTTCCATGTCTCTTCTACATCAACATGTGTCCCCTCTTCTTCATGTCCTCTTCTACCATCAACATGTGTCCCCTCTTCTTCCATGTCTCTTCTACATCAACATGTGTCCCCTCTTCTTTCATGTCTCTTCTACATCAACATGTGTCCCCTCCTTCTCCATGTCTCTTCTACATCACCATGTGTCCCCTCTTCTTCCATGTCTCTTCTACATCACCATGTGTCCCCTCTTCTTCATGTCTCTTCTACATCAACATGTGTCCCCTCTTCTCCATGTCTCTTCTACATCAACATGTGTCCCCTCTTCTTCATGTCTCTTCTACATCACCATGTGTCCCCTCTTCTCCATGTCTCTTCTACATCAACATGTGTCCCCTCTTCTTCATGTCTCTTCTACATCAACATGTGTCCCCTCTTCTCATGTCTCTTCTACATCAACATGTGTCCCCTCTTCTTCATGTCTCTTCTACATCAACATGTGTCCCCTCTTCTTCATGTCTCTCTCCATGTCTCTTCTACATCAACATGTGTCCCCTCTCTTCATGTCTCTTCTACATCAACATGTGTCCCCTCTTCTCCATGTCTCTTCTACATCAACATGTGTCCCCTCTTCTCCATGTCTCTTCTACATCACCATGTGTCCCCTCTTCTCCATGTCTCTTCTACATCAACATGTGTCCCCTCTTCTTCATGTCTCTTCTACATCAACACGTGTCCCCTCTTCTTCATGTCTCTTCTACATCAACATGTGTCCCCCTCTTCTCCATGTCTCTTCTACATCAACCATGTGTCCCCTCTTCTTCATGTCTCTTCTACATCAAACATGTGTCCCCTCTTCTTCCATGTCTCTTCTACATCAACATGTGTCCCCTCTTCTTCATGTCTCTTCTACCATCAACATGTGTCCCCTCTTCTTCCATGTCTCTTCTACATCAACATGTGTCCCCTCTTCTCCATGTCTCTTCTACATCACCATGTGTCCCTCTTCTCCATGTCTCTTCTACATCACCATGTGTCCCTCTTCTTCATGTCTCTTCTACATAACACTGTGTCCCCTCTTCTCATGTCTCTTCTACATCAAACATGTGTCCCCTCTTCTTCATGTCTATTCTACATCAACATGTGTCCCCTCTTCTTCATGTCTCTTCTACATCAACATGTGTCCCCTCTTCCTCATGTCTCTTCTACATCAACATGTGTCCCCTCTTCTCATGTATCTTCTACATCAACATGTGTCCCCCTCTTCTTCATGTCTCTTCTACATCAACATGTGTCCCCTCTTCTCCATGTCTCTTCTACATCAACATGTGTCCCATCTTCCTCATGTCTCTTCTACATCAACATGTGTCCCCTCTTTTTCATGTCCCTTCTACATCAACATGTGTCCCCTCTTTTCATGTCTCTTCTACATCAACATCTGTCCCCTCTTTTTCATGTCTCTTCTACATCAACATGTGTCCCCTCTTCTCCATGTCTCTTCTACATCAACATGTGTCCCCTCTTCTTCATGTCTCTTCTACATCAACATGTGTCCCCTCTTCTCCATGTCTCTTCTACATCACCATGTGTCCCCTCTTCTCCATGTCTCTTCTACATCACCATGTGTCCCCTCTTCTCCATGTCTCTTCTACATCAACATGTGTCCCCTCTTCTTCATGTCTCTTCTACATCAACATGTGTCCCCTCTTCTTCATGTCTCTTCTACATCAACATGTGTCCCCTCTTCTTCATGTCTCTTCTACATCAACATGTGTCCCCTCTTCTTCATGTCTTTCTACATCAACATGTGTCCCCTCTTCTTCATGTCTCTTCTACATCAACATGTGTCCCCTCTTCTCCATGTCTCTTCTACATCAACATGTGTCCCCTCTTCTTCATGTCTCCTCTACATCAACATGTGTCCCCTCTTCTCCATGTCTCTTCTACATCAACATGTGTCCCCTCTTCTCCATGTCTCTTCTACATCAACATGTGTCCCCTCTTCTCCATGTCTCTTCTACATCAACATGTGTCCCCTCTTCTCCATGTCTCTTCTACATCAACATGTGTCCCCTCTTCTCCATGTCTCTTCTACATCAACATGTGTCCCCTCTTCTCCATGTCTCTTCTACATCAACATGTGTCCCCTCTTCTCCATGTCTCTTCTACATCAACATGTGTCCCCTCTTCTTCCATGTCTCTTCTACATCAACATGTGTCCCCTCTTCTCCATGTCTCTTCTACATCACCATGTGTCCCCTCTTCTCATGTCTCTTCTACATCACCATGTGTCCCCTCTTCTTCATGTCTCTTCTACATCAACATGTGTCCCCTCTTCTTCATGTCTCTTCTACATCAACATGTGTCCCCTCTTCTTCATGTCTCTTCTACATCAACATGTGTCCCCTCTTTTTCATGTCCCTTCTAGATCAACATGTGTCCCCTCTTCTTCATGTCTCTTCTACATCAACATGTGTCCCCTCTTCCTCATGTCTCTTCTACATCAACATGTGTCCCCTCTTCTTCATGTATTTTCTACATCAACATGTGTCCCCTCTTCTTCATGTCTCTTCTACATCAACATGTGTCCCCTCTTCTCCATGTCTCTTCTACAGCAACATGTGTCCCCTCTTCCTCATGTCTCTTCTACATCAACATGTGTCCCCTCTTTTTCATGTCCCTTCTACATCAACATGTGTCCCCTCTTTTTCATGTCTCTTCTACATCAACATGTGTCCCCTCTTCTCCATGTCTCTTCTACATCAACATGTGTCCCCTCTTCTTCATGTCTCTTCTACATCAACATGTGTCCCCTCTTCTCCATGTCTCTTCTACATCACCATGTGTCCCCTCTTCTCCATGTCTCTTCTACATCACCATGTGTCCCCTCTTCTCCATGTCTCTTCTACATCAACATGTGTCCCCTCTTCTTCATGTCTCTTCTACATCAACATGTGTCCCCTCTTCTTCATGTCTCTTCTACATCAACATGTGTCCCCTCTTCTTCATGTCTCTTCTACATCAACATGTGTCCCCTCTTCTTCATGTATTTTCTACATCAACATGTGTCCCCTCTTCTTCATGTCTCTTCTACATCAACATGTGTCCCCTCTTCTCCATGTCTCTTCTACATCAACATGTGTCCCCTCTTCTTCATGTCTCCTCTACATCAACATGTGTCCCCTCTTCTCCATGTCTCTTCTACATCAACATGTGTCCCCTCTTCTCCATGTCTCTTCTACATCAACATGTGTCCCCTCTTCTCCATGTCTCTTCTACATCAACATGTGTCCCCTCTTCTCCATGTCTCTTCTACATCAACATGTGTCCCCTCTTCTCCATGTCTCTTCTACATCAACATGTGTCCCCTCTTCTCCATGTCTCTTCTACATCAACATGTGTCCCCTCTTCTCCATGTCTCTTCTACATCAACATGTGTCCCCTCTTCTCCATGTCTCTTCTACATCAACATGTGTCCCCTCTTCTCCATGTCTCTTCTACATCAACATGTGTCCCCTCTTCCTCATGTCTCTTCTACATCAACATGTGTCCCCTCTTTTTCATGTCCCTTCTACATCAACATGTGTCCCCTCTTTTTCATGTCTCTTCTACATCAACATGTGTCCCCTCTTTTTCATGTCTCTTCTACATCAACATGTGTCCCCTCTTTTTCATGTCCCTTCTACATCAACATGTGTCCCCTCTTTTTCATGTCCCTTCTAGATCAACATGTGTCCCCTCTTCCTCATGTCTCTTCTACATCAACATGTGTCCCCTCTTCTTCATGTCTCTTCTACATCAACATGTGTCCCCTCTTCTCCATGTCTCTTCTACATCAACATGTGTCCCCTCTGTGGAAAGAGACTCTGAAAGTTTCAGGAACAAAGATTTTCTCTCTTTTTGATCCATTTCTATAAAAACCTGTCTGAAAATGAGCTGATCAGATTTTGGCCACTTTGTGATGTCATAACGATGTCTTGTCTTGTGTAGCCATTAGCCAATCAGCAACCAAGGTAACCCCCCCCCCCCCCACATCACCTGAATCTCCTCTAGAGCACCATTGAGTTCTTTGTAACCAAGTCTCTCTCAGAGGGGCGTGGGGAGGGGCTCCTTGTTTTCATCTAAAGTAACAGACAGAGAATCAGCACTTTGGAAACAGGGCTGAAACAGAGGGGATTATGGGTAATGCTGCAATAATCTGTTTGGTGTTTCAGCCAATCAGAGACAGGTTCTGGATATATCTGAGACCTGTGATATATTGATGAAACACAGTATAATAGGGGACCTTTAATAAAACAGCCTTTAAACCTCAGGATAGTAAAAGAGACAGAAGGCGTAGTTTATAGGTAACCTCTAGAGATTACAAAATATGGAGTTTAGGGCCTTTGTCATTATTGCGGAGAACAGCACTTTTATGAATACACTCACAAAGGGCCGCACTTAAGTATTGTAATAATTAAAAGGGCCCTATTATGATTTTTCCCCTCTCCTGTAGTGTCTTTTATGTTTGTGTGCATGTAAATGGCCTGCAAAGGCTAAAATCCCTCTCATCTGTTATTATTGTATTTCCCTTGGTTATAAATCACAATCTTGCCCCGTAAGAAATGAGGACTTGTCTCGTATCCTGCGTATCACACGGCAGTGAGGGGGGTATGATTTTATGATTATCTACCATTTATTCAGATTAAGAGCCCGTTTGATTTGACATAATAATAAGGTGGAGCCATATTTCAATCAAAAGCCCGAGCTGAATATCTCTGTGCAGGCCAGAGGCATGCACACACTGAAGTGATTGGCCTCTCCACGGATGTTCCTGTGGATCAATAACCCCTCAATACAAAGAAAGATGGGACACACACGATCTATTTCCAGTCACGACCCAACCCACGTTCGGTTTCTATGTTATGTTGTACTGTAATTGCATATTTTAGCTGCCGTGTTTCAATCCAGTTCTTATGAGGGTTAATGAAGGACCCACCGTTCACTCGTTGCCGATTCAGGTTGGTTCCATGCCGACAAGAAAACTCTGCAATCACTAGCCATTGTCTAGCATTGATTGTGAGCAACCGAATGCCTGCATCGCAGAGAGCAGCTTTACATTGTGAATGTGCAGCCATGCAATGGTGCTGCTGGCAATGTGAATTCAAATAGCTGCTTTTCTCTGTCTTGTTTAACAGTTTTGTTTCATTCTTCCTCACACAAACACAAGACCTTATTCCATCTGTATTGTTCACAAACACGTGTGAGACCAACAAACCTCCCTCAGAATCATCCGAGAGAAACTAGAAGAAGATGTCACCTGCACTTTCTATTATATTCTATTAACCATTGTATCTGTTGTATCGTGTTGCACTGTTGGAGGAGCCTGTGACCTAAGGTTTTCATTGTCATAACTACACTGTTGCCATGACAATGAAAATACAAGCCTTGAACATGAAACCTCATTTTGAAAGTAAACAAAAAAGGAGACATGTTTCACCTGACTGGGAAAACGCAATTATTTATACTCCCTCCACAGATACATCTCTCAAAACAAACAACTAAAAGTCACATTTGGAAAAAACCTAGAAGCATTTCTCTTGCGGTGCACTTAATGTCACGGATATATTAAGTTCTGTAAAGCTCTCAGAGTGCTGTGCATCATTATCAAGGGCACTTCGTGCTGCCGTTTAATAAGGTTTAGGCACTTAGATTTTTTAAAAATGGTCTAGACTGAGTTATTGTGACATTTCAAATATTGTTCTGCTCATTTCCAGGTTCATATTTGTATGTAGTGTCTTTACATGTCTCCTTGCTTTCATGTTCAAAAAACTCTTTCTTTTTCTCATACTGCCTGTGCTGCAGCACCTCTTTTTTTACAGATGTTGGCCTTTGAAGACCGTTTACATTCACAAAAACCTATAGTCCCGCCCATCTACTTCCGACCCATGGGACCTTATTTCGGAAAAAGTATGTATTGAAGTCAATGGAGAGAGAAAGATTATCTTTCGATCCCGTTTGAATTGTGCCACGAATTCCACATATGATGTTTGTCAATCTTAACAAATAATTTCCAAGTCAAAAAAGTCACAGTTTGTCGTAAAACTGTTAGACTATGAAAAATACGCAACTAGAAAGACTACAAGTCCCAGAGTCCCGGTCCCGCATGTTGACTCTTACGGAACCGACTAACTCCCCTTGTGTGTGCACACTCACAGCTCTCAACGCGCCCAGACTTGGAGTGATTTTCACCTCGTTTAATACTTTCCGCCTCGTTCTGAAAGAAAGAAGTGAAATGTTCCAACGTGACGGCCGTCTTGTGGCGCGTTTCCACTGCAGCGGGTAGCTCGCTTTAAGCGTGCCGAGCCGTGCGGGGCCCGTTTTTGGTTGCGTTTCCACTTGGCCTAGTTTTGGCCCGGGGCTACTTTTTCACCTTTTTTCTGGCCCGACTAAATCGTGGTTCTAGGGCCAGGAACAACCAGGCTGAGTCGGGCTGAGTATGCTAAACTAGAGAGAGGATCGCTGGCAAGGGGGCTACAACTACAACAAGATGAACATATTTGACCGTGATTTAATTATAATACACGTTTCAAAATGATGCCGAAGTAACAACATACTGATACCGGTTAGTAAAAACCATGAATTAATGCTTTGACAAGTCTGCAGACAGACGGCAGGCGAAAAACCCTTTTAAAATGCGTGTTTTCTAAATGTAGCTTGGCTAAGCTAACGTTGTATATGCTCCGACCGTCCACACAGTGTTGGGAAAGTTCACTTTCTACATGAACTAGTTCAGTTCACAGTTCACATATTTTAAAATGAACTAGTTCAGTTCATAGTTCATAATTCAAAATGTTGAACTAAAGTTCATGGTTTCAAAAATGAACTAATTTATAGTTCATAGTTATTTTTTCAATACGTTGCTGCGAGCTATTATTTGTCTCCTGTACGATGTTAATGGGCCATTTCAATTTTTACAATATCCTCAGAGGGCCGTACAAGTTATTGACCTCTGCTTAAAAAAACTAAAATCACAGCCCATTCATTTCATTCTGTGCAAAGAAAAAGCAACCTCTGAATCCAGATATCTCACCATGACTCGCGTATGCATGCACGTGCAGGGTGTGGCGTGACCACCAAAACAGAAAGATCTGGACACAAGATGTGTGCAAATGTATTTAGTTTAGATTTTTTTTAAATGTTGAAGTTAAAAGCATCAATCTGGTGCACTTTGAGAGCAACATTAGGAGATCGATGGACACATCTCTCAACACCCAGATGAAACAGAACTGTAAACAGATTTACTTTTAATTTATGGATATTTGACAAATCACTCCCCTTTCAAACTGTATTCTTCTTTATTAATAACTGTCATATAGTATTTTATACCTGTTTACTTTATTCTCTTATTTTTTTTATAACTATAATGATCATATAAAGATGTGCCTTTACCTCACTGGTTGGAGAAAAAGCTTCTTATATTCGTTAGCATAGCTAGCTAACCAGATGCTAATGATAACAACAAAGTTATTGACTGTATGACAGATGAGCAGATCGCCTCTGGGCTTTCAACTAAAGACACAGACACGCAGAAACTGCGGCATGTGTATGGACTTTCTGCAATTTCTGAAGTGCTGGAGTGGCGTTCTGGTGCTCTCCGTCAGAACTGCACCCCTGTCAGTCGAGACATATACCACGTGATGACACGTTAGGCTCGTGTTGTGTTCAAGGACCCTGATCTTGGCCAGGAAAAACAGGCACTCGCTTGTTTAATTTGTTTGCGGTCTAGATTTCTTTCATTTTTTTATTTTTTGCGTGTGTTTATAAATTACCTCGAGGGCCGTACCAAATTGTCTCGCGGGCCGTATACGGAGGCCGGAGGTTCCCCACCCCTGCCGTAGACTCTCACTCTGAGCGAGTGCTGCTGCAGCTGCTCTCGGCTTCGTCCATACTAATTCATTCATTCATTCAATGCTCGCCGGTTCCGCGGTTCCACATTGTTTGTTGTGAGGAGTCTGATATATTTAGTATATTTATATTTTAGTGCGACAGCCAGGGGTGACAGGCGCGTACGCGTCACAGGCAGCTTGTTGTTGCCAAATTGGGTGGTTTTCCGCATTATTTTGAAGCCTGTTTACGGTGTGTTTTAACTGGGTTTTCGGCTGAAAGGCATATGAAATCTGGCACACTTTTGAACGCCGTTATAATACAGTGCTGAGAATGAACGCACGTTTGAACGCCGTTATACAGCGCTGAGAATGAACGCGTTCTCAATTACGTTCATCTAGCGGAAATACAGTACGTTCAGTTCACGTTCGCCCAAAATATGAACGCGTTCATGAACGATCGTTCATTGAACGCGTTCAGGTACATCACTGCGTCCACACTCACAGCAACGGCCTATACAGACATAAATAAAGCAGCGACTGTATTCACCATGACACAGGCAGTCTGTGGTTTGTACTTGTTTAACTGTTGTCTAGTTTCTGAACAGATATGAAGAGCTGTGAGCTCTGAGTGCTAAGAGCTAACGGCTGTGTTGTTTTTTGGGGCGCTCATTGAAGATGACGTCACGGCTCCGCCTACACTGTGTTACTATAGTTACTGCCCCAGTTCCTAAACTGTAATGGAAACGCAGCATTAAAGTGAGCCGGGCATAATAAGGCCTAACCAAACCGAGCGAGGCCGAGCGAGGGCTGCAGTGGAAACGCGCCATTGGTGTGTGGTGCGAGGCGGGAGATGTAGTTCATTGAGCGGTTTCACACAAAAACAAGTGTTACTTCACAGTTTGACGACACATTTTAATTTTTTTGACTTGCAAAATTATCTTTTAAATTGACAAACATCATATGTGTAATTCGTGGCACAATAACAAGATAACTTTTCTCTCTCCATTGACTTCAATACATACTTTTTCTGAAATAAGGTCCCATGGAGGAAAGGGAGGGACTCCGCCTCTCCATATAAACACTGGAGGGAAGAGAAAACCCCAAAAAGCACAATCGGGCCCGTTTAATTAAATCCCCCTCACCTTGTAGTGAATGCATTTAAAGCGTAATGTAGTACAAATACACATTTTTAACACGAGTATACAGATATTCTGAATTTGTGTGACTTTGAAAGACAACTCCAAGGCGACAGCTTCTGCTGCTCCTCATGTCCAACCTGACACCAGATGGTTTGTTTGCACTCGACCATCTGAGGGGACATCATTGGAAATTATGTTAACCACGCCCACGGCTGCCAGGATGTTGACTGCATGTTTTAAAAGTATGACTTGGAGCCCGACAAGATGGATGTGTACTCCCGTATGACCTTGTGATTAGGACATGTCTCTCAAACTCAACAGCTTGTAATACAAACAAGCTCTCGGGTAAATGGCCAGTCTCGTCATGAGTTTTTTTTTTTGTCAGGGGTGTCCAAACTACGGCCCGTGGGCCAAATGCGGCCCATTTTGAATTGGCCCTCAGCTAATTAAAAAATATAATGGAATATGGCCCACAAATAAAACGTGTTCTTGTTGTACTTCTTCAATATGTATGTGAACACATATTACACAGTAGTATTCATGTGTTAACGATCCCACTTTTCAAATAAATTCAGTCAATTAAAGTCAACAAATCTTAAAAAAAAGCCCAATAACTTAATGACATAACAAGCTTGAAATAGACCCTTCATATTTCCTCTTACTATAAGCTATCTGAGGCTTTTGTTTTAAGGAATGAGCTGCCAACAAAATGAATGAACCCCTATGGAGAGCTGAGATGTAGGCTGTTTTTTTCTTAAAGCATGTTCAAGTATCCAACCCTACGTTTGATTGATGTAGCTAATTCATAACTTAACTGATAAGGCAATATACCTCTAGAGCAGTGTTTCTCAAACTTATTCATACCAAGGACCACTTAACCAATAAAAAAACACTCGCGGACCACCTAACTCCAAAAATATCCAAAAACACATCGTTTTTCTAGAACAGATTACAAATCGCCTGAAAATGGTACAAACAAGTGTAAACATGTGTGATGAAGGTGTTGCGCTGGGCTATATCATGCAATCGATAGTGAAACTTAAGCTCGTCCCATTGCGGAGATATTCCCGCGAGAGTGCGGAAAACTTTTATTTAGTTATTTATTTCAAATGTGAAAAACCACCAGTGGTCCGCGGACCACACTTTGAGAAGCACTGCTCTAGTGAGTGGCCCAGCCCTTCGTATATTCTTCGGTATGTGGCCCTCAGTGAAAACAGTTTGGACACCCCTGGGCTAGACGTTAAACAACATTTTCTGAGGCTGAGTAGTAGACCATGACACTCTGACATGCTAAATTAGTAGAATGCACCTTTAAATCCCACATTAGATTGCATGTCATGTCCCACAGCTGACCCTAAAAGGAAAATACTCCTGACCCTGAGTTTCCCAGTCACACGCTGCCTTTCGTGACTTGAATCATCATTCGTCATTATGTAGAACTGACCTGTGGTGTTGAAACCAAACAGCAGCGGGCAGGAGACGGTGAAGGCCAGGACCCACACGGTGCCAATCATCACAGACACTCTCTTCTTGGAGCGATACGTGATGTTGTACAGGACGGGCATCACCACGGCTGTGTACCTGCAGGAAAACACACATTTACTGTTACCAACTCAGGCACTTAGGGGGTAGGACCCAATTGCACGACCCGGGAGACAGAGGTCAAGTATTGTAAGATACTTTATTTGTCCATGAATAGCAAAAATGAACAAAAAGGTAAACCACCAAAACTCTAGTCGAGATGACAAAAAACGGAGAACAAAAAATGAAAGCGCTCGCAGTGAGGAATCGAAAACCTTTCAAGAGTACCAGGAGCATAGACCTTACCACGACAATAGACAAGACGAGCTGACACTGAACACAGGGGAATTTAAACACAGGGTAACAAGACACAGGTGGGAACAATCAGGAAATTAGACACACCAGGGAAACGAACGACAGACGTGAAAACACAGGGGAAAGAGAGCAGACAATATACAGGGAGGAAACATGACAAGGAGAACGGAAACACACCCACACCTCGACATAGAAACGTGACATGACATAACAATCCTGACATTCACAGTCTGTCTCGCTGTGAGAACGAGAGAACATGGTGACATCTGAATGGAGACTGAAGTGCTGGGAAAGTACAGGAAAATTGCAGTGAGAAATTGGGTGCTTCCAGAAAAGCACGGCTGAGGGAAATTGGATATATAGGGAGGAACAAAGGAGCACCAAAGCAGGCACTTCTATTTAGAAACAATTTGGATATTCAGCAATAAAAGTGAAGCTGTGATTTAAGAGTTAATCAGCACACAGAACCCAAGAGTGTGTCATGAGCCCGGGGAGAAATGGGATCAGAAGGAGGAGCAATTACGCTGGACCCCGACCCAAAATGCACGTGATGTTGTGTTGCTTTGAGCCAACTGTCATCCTTGTTTGTCCTCATCAGACTAATTGCACTGGCTCCCTTTCTGGGTAGAAATGCAGGGCTGAGCTGGGAGCGCAGGTATTCTCTGAGTCACGGTGACCTCCTGAGGTCGAAGCGAGGGAACAGTGAAGAAGACGAGAAATAATGTACGTGATGCATTGATCCAGTCCTGCTTTGAGTTACAGGATGAAAGAAGACTCTTCTGAGTGGACTGCAGTGAAACCTGAGCCACGCTGTAAGAGCAGACTCCTCACCTTCAAGTTTTAATGTAAGAACTTTATTTCAGTGTTTCCGCCTCCGATTCGCCCGGTTTGACTCTTTCCTTTTGAACAGGCGATAAATCCTCCCTGTCACGACTGCTGTGAGACTTTATAAATAAACAATGCTGTCACGAAGGTAATGCGTGCGTGTTGAACACTATCGATGACACAGAATGCCCCCGGAGATTCACTTCACCAAGCGTGTGATACTGTACCGTCTAATAATTCATTCAGAGAGGAACACGGGGCTTCAGGCAATAGCTCCATCCCTCGGAAGCAGGTTATAATTATCAGATGTGTAAACAGACATAATGTAGCCTACCTGCTGCAGGCATGTACACATGTTCAATTAAACATACAGAACATGGGTTTTACTGTACATGACGATGGCCTAAAAGCAAAGCAAACTTTTGGTAACTTTGTACCTTACGTCCAAGCACCCACATTCATCCCCCATGACACATCCATGTATGTTGTATGTTGTTGAACTCTTGCCTGCAGGTTATAAGTTCGAGACCGTAGAGAGTAATTAAATATTAACCGTGACACAAGAAGAAAACCAAGCAAATAAATTATTTAAATACAGGACGCTTAAAGTAAAGTTCGGCTAATGCACGACACGGTTCCCTGCTGCACTTATGCAAACAAATCCGCAGAAATAAGACGCATGAAAAGCCTGAGTCTGAACCTAAAACTTGAGATAAAAACCCACAGAAAATCCTCTATCTGCTCCTCACTGAGTCTCAGTCTGTCACACACTGATGCAGAACGATACACACACCTATCAAGAGGATTTGGACAAGATGGAAAAAGAGCGTCTTCCACCAGGAGGGCGTTGAAATATCTATGAAGTGAAGTGAAGAAAAGGGCAAGAGGGGGAAATATGGAAATCTCACAGGATGACATTTATACTGGAGATGTCAGACGGCAGATATCAGTCGACCTACACACACATTACACACACATTACACACTCACCTGTCAATGCTGATAGCACACAGGTTGAGGATACTGGCGGTGCACATCATCACATCCAGCGTGACAAAGACGTTACAGTAGAGCCGGCTGAAGAGCCAGGCCCCGCCGACCACCTGCAGGACAGACAGGAAGATTATCAACACATCATCAGAGACTGCACTGACCCCCCCACTTTCAAAACACTGACCAAAACACACCTCTTCAGACTGGCTTTTAATCTGTGAATTATGCTGTATTGCTGTTTTAATAACTTTTAAATGTTATTTTATCTTGTTCTAATAACTTTTAAATTCTATTTTATCATGTTTTATCACCACTGTAAAGCGTCTTTGAGCACCTGGAAAAGCGCTTCGAAATGCAATGTATTATTATTATTATTATTATCAACGCACATGTTTCTCTTGGATTTATTCACACCGACTGAGCGCACAGAAAAACACACCTGCACATGTGACAGAAAGGCAAGGAAGAAGGAAAACAGTTGGGCTATGAATGATACAAGTGAGGGAGAAAGATGCCAGAAATACATTCACCCTGATATATTACATTAAAAGAGGACATATTCTGCTGATGCTCAGGTGTATATCAGCATGTAGTGTCTCCACTTTAAAGAGTCCTCTCCTGCTGATGTTCAGGTGTATATCAGTATGTAGTGTCTCTACTTTAAAGAGTCCTCTCCTGCTGATGTTCAGGTGTATATCAGTATGTAGTGTCTCTACTTTAAAGAGTCCTCTCCTGCTGATGTTCAGGTGTATATCAGCATGTAGTGTCTCTACTTTAAAGAGTCCTCTCCTATCGATGTTCAGGTGTATATCAGTATTTAGTGTCTCTACTTTAAAGAGTCCTCTCCTGCTGATGTTCAGGTGTATATCAGTATGTAGTGCCTCTACTTTAAAGAGTCCTCTCCTGCTGGTGTTCAGGTGTATATCAGTATGTAGTGTCTCTACTTTAAAGAGTCCTCTCCTGCTGATGTTCAGGTGTATATCAGTATGTAGTGTCTCTACTTTAAAGAGTCCTCTCCTGCTGATGTTCAGGTGTATATCAGTATGTAGTGTCTCTACTTTAAAGAGTCCTCTCCTGTTGATGTTCAGGTGTATATCAGTATGTAGTGTCTCTACTTTAAAGAGTCCTCTCCTGCTGATATTCAGGTGTATATCAGCATGTAGTGTCTCTACTTTAAAGAGTCCTCTCCTATCGATGTTCAGGTGTATATCAGTATTTAGTGTCTCTACTTTAAAGAGTCCTCTCCTATCGATGTTCAGGTGTATATCAGTATTTAGTGTCTCTACTTTAAAGAGTCCTCTCCTGCTGATGTTCAGGTGTATATCAGTATGTAGTGTCTCTACTTTAAAGAGTCCTCTCCTGCTGATGTTCAGGTGTATATCAGTGTCTCTACTTTAAAGAGTCCTCTCCTGCTGATGTTCAGGTGTATATCAGTATGTACTATGTAGTGTCTCTACTTTAAAGAGTCCTCTCCTGCTGATGTTCAGGTGTATATCAGAATGTAGTGTCTCTACTTTAAAGAGTCCTCTCCTGCTGATGTTCAGGTGTATATCAGTATGTAGTGTCTCTACTTTAAAGAGTCCTCTCCTGCTGATGTTCAGGTGTATATCAGTATGTAGTGTCTCTACTTTAAAGAGTCCTCTCTTGCTGATGTTCAGGTGTATATCAGTATGTAGTGTCTCTACTTTAAAGAGTCCTCTCCTATCGATGTTCAGGTGTATATCAGTATTTAGTGTCTCTACTTTAAAGAGTCCTCTCCTGCTGATGTTCAGGTGTATATCAGTATGTAGTGCCTCTACTTTAAAGAGTCCTCTCCTGCTGGTGTTCAGGTGTATATCAGTATGTAGTGTATCTACTTTAAAGAGTCCTCTCCTGCTGATGTTCAGGTGTATATCAGTATGTAGTGTCTCTACTTTAAAGAGTCCTCTCCTGCTGATGTTCAGGTGTATATCAGTGTCTCTACTTTAAAGAGTCCTCTCCTGCTGATGTTCAGGTGTATATCAGAATGTAGTGTCTCTACTTTAAAGAGTCCTCTCCTGCTGATGTTCAGGTGTATATCAGTATGTAGTGTCTCTACTTTAAAGAGTCCTCTCCTGCTGATGTTCAGGTGTATATCAGTATGTAGTGTCTCTACTTTAAAGAGTCCTCTCTTGCTGATGTTCAGGTGTATATCAGTATGTAGTGTCTCTACTTTAAAGAGTCCTCTCCTGCTGATGTTCAGGTGTATATCAGTATGTAGTGTCTCTACTTTAAAGAGTCCTCTCCTGCTGATGTTCAGGTGTATATCAGTATGTAGTGTCTCTACTTTAAAGAGTCCTCTCCTGCTGATGTTCAGGTGTATATCAGTATGTAGTGTCTCTACTTTAAAGAGTCCTCTCCTGCTGATGTTCAGGTGTATATCAGTATGTAGTGTCTCCACTTTAAAGAGTCCTCTCCTGCTGATGTTCAGGTGTATATCAGTATGTAGTGTCTCTACTTTAAAGAGTCCTCTCCTGCTGATGTTCAGGTGTATATCAGTATGTAGTGTCTCTACTTTAAAGAGTCCTCTCCTGCTGATGTTCAGGTGTATATCAGTATTTAGTGTCTCTGCTTTAGTAGTCCTCTCCTGTTGATGTTCAGGTGTATATCAGTATGTAGTGTATCTACTTTAAAGAGTCCTCTCCTGCTGATGTTCAGGTGTATATCAGTATGTAGTGTCTCTACTTTAAAGAGTCCTCTCCTGCTGATGTTCAGGTGTATATCAGTATGTAGTGTCTCTACTTTAAAGAGTCCTCTCCTGTTGATGTTCAGGTGTATATCAGTATGTAGTGTCTCTACTTTAAAGAGTCCTCTCCTGCTGATATTCAGGTGTATATCAGCATGTAGTGTCTCTACTTTAAAGAGTCCTCTCCTATCGATGTTCAGGTGTATATCAGTATTTAGTGTCTCTACTTTAAAGAGTCCTCTCCTGCTGATGTTCAGGTGTATATCAGTATGTAGTGCCTCTACTTTAAAGAGTCCTCTCCTGCTGGTGTTCAGGTGTATATCAGTATGTAGTGTATCTACTTTAAAGAGTCCTCTCCTGCTGATGTTCAGGTGTATATCAGTATGTAGTGTCTCTACTTTAAAGAGTCCTCTCCTGCTGATGTTCAGGTGTATATCAGTATGTAGTGTCTCTACTTTAAAGAGTCCTCTCCTGCTGATGTTCAGGTGTATATCAGTGTCTCTACTTTAAAGAGTCCTCTCCTGCTGATGTTCAGGTGTATATCAGTATGTACTATGTAGTGTCTCTACTTTAAAGAGTCCTCTCCTGCTGATGTTCAGGTGTATATCAGAATGTAGTGTCTCTACTTTAAAGAGTCCTCTCCTGCTGATGTTCAGGTGTATATCAGTATGTAGTGTCTCTACTTTAAAGAGTCCTCTCTTGCTGATGTTCAGGTGTATATCAGTATGTAGTGTCTCTACTTTAAAGAGTCCTCTCCTGCTGATGTTCAGGTGTATATCAGTATGTAGTGTCTCTACTTTAAAGAGTCCTCTCCTGCTGATGTTCAGGTGTATATCAGTATGTAGTGTCTCTACTTTAAAGAGTCCTCTCCTGCTGATGTTCAGGTGTATATCAGTATGTAGTGTCTCTACTTTAAAGAGTCCTCTCCTGCTGATGTTCAGGTGTATATCAGTATGTAGTGTCTCCACTTTAAAGAGTCCTCTCCTGCTGATGTTCAAGTGTATATCAGTATGTAGTGTCTCCACTTTAAAGAGTCCTCTCCTGCTGATGTTCAGGTGTATATCAGTATGTAGTGTCTCTACTTTAAAGAGTCCTCTCCTGTTGATGTTCAGGTGTATATCAGTATGTAGTGCCTCTACTGTAAAGAGTCCTCTCCTGCTGATATTCAGGTGTATATCAGCATGTAGTGTCTCTACTTTAAAGAGTCCTCTCCTATCAATGTTCAGGTGTATATCAGTATTTAGTGTCTCTACTTTAAAGAGTCCTCTCCTGCTGATGTTCAGGTGTATATCAGTATGTAGTG
Source organism: Pseudochaenichthys georgianus (assembly GCF_902827115.2). Lineage (NCBI taxonomy): Eukaryota > Metazoa > Chordata > Actinopteri > Perciformes > Channichthyidae > Pseudochaenichthys > Pseudochaenichthys georgianus. The sequence goes on from NC_047522.1 coordinate 22,225,803, forward strand.
CCTCTACTTTAAAGAGTCCTCTCCTGCTGGTGTTCAGGTGTATATCAGTATGTAGTGTCTCTACTTTAAAGAGTCCTCTCCTGCTGATGTTCAGGTGTATATCAGTATGTAGTGTCTCTACTTTAAAGAGTCCTCTCCTGCTGATGTTCAGGTGTATATCAGTATGTAGTGTCTCTACTTTAAAGAGTCCTCTCCTGCTGATGTTCAGGTGTATATCAGTGTCTCTACTTTAAAGAGTCCTCTCCTGCTGATGTTCAGGTGTATATCAGTATGTACTATGTAGTGTCTCTACTTTAAAGAGTCCTCTCCTGCTGATGTTCAGGTGTATATCAGTATGTAGTGTCTCTACTTTAAAGAGTCCTCTCCTGCTGATGTTCAGGTGTATATCAGTATGTAGTGTCTCTACTTTAAAGAGTCCTCTCCTGCTGATGTTCAGGTGTATATCAGTATGTAGTGTCTCTACTTTAAAGAGTCCTCTCCTGCTGATGTTCAGGTGTATATCAGTATGTAGTGTCTCCACTTTAAAGAGTCCTCTCCTGCTGATGTTCAGGTGTATATCAGTATGTAGTGTCTCTACTTTAAAGAGTCCTCTCCTGCTGATGTTCAGGTGTATATCAGTATTTAGTGTCTCTGCTTTAAAGAGTCCTCTCCTGTTGATGTTCAGGTGTATATCAGTATGTAGTGTCTCTACTTTAAAGAGTCCTCTCCTGCTGATGTTCAGGTGTATATCAGTATGTAGTGTCTCTACATGTTTCCATGCTTTAATGTTCAAAAAGCTCTTTATTTTTCTCATGCTGCAGCACCTCTTTTCACCCTCTGTCTGAAACCAGAGCCCAGTCTGCTCTGATTGGTTAGCTGGCCGGCTCTGTTGCGTTTGGGCAACCGCTTACATATGTCTCGTCCCTTAGACTATCACGTACAATGTGTTGGAGCGCTAGCCAATAGAAACGTCAAGACATCAAGTGTGATGTCCCCTTGTTGTGGAAGTAAACAAAGGAGGCGTTTCAGGCCCATCATTGTTCCCTGATTTCAGCCTTTGCAGACCATTCACATCCATTATGACACACTCCAGGAGAGGGAAACCCACAAAGCACGAGAGGACCCCTCGAAAGAGGAACGCTAAGGGATTTTAATAAAGCTAATTAGTCTTTTTAATATCTTTGTCCCTTGTTCTTCTTTTCACACGAGCTGCAAGTGTGTGCATGTGGTGTGATGGATAACCCACACATGTTGTTAAACCTAATTACCGTGAAAACATTTTCAATCTCCAGAAGACACTAACCCCCCCCCCCCCCGCGATAACACCTCTAACCCAGTGCAGTCCTGCTCAGGCCGACAGGCTTTCACTCAGGCTCCATAATGCCTGCTAATAACTGTCTGACAAAGATAAATTGGATTCTCCTCCGCCCAAGAAGGGAATTAACGCCAACCTCCACAGGCAGGCGGCAGGCACACCAGGGAACACAATCACATGTACAGACAGAAACACATATTTAGACTTGCTACTGTGGAAACATTCACTGTCAACTCTCCCAAGCCTAAACATTTTGTATTATATTTGTTTAAAACATCGCAAAAAATAATGAATAAATCACAAGCTTTGACGGACAAAAGAAAACAATCTATGGCTGTAAAAGAAATGGGAACATTGTCCTGTCGTTTCAAATGTTTAACAAGAAACAATCTCAACCCGCCTACAAACAATACACTTTTATAGTCATCCACATTACTTTCATTGAATAGGCTCCGAGCGTCTGAAAAGCATACAGACGAAGGATTGGTTTGTGACAGTGCTTGCTATTGATCCATACTGCATGTCACAAAGGCAATAATGGAGCGTCGTAATCTATGGAAAGAAATCAAATACACAATGACTTTGTTGTCTCGGAAAATATTCTCTATTTGGAAGTCCAAGCATCTCCTCGTGAGGACATTTGGTCCTCAAGTATAGAGCACAAATACAAACACCACATTTACACTCGATACTTGTTTTCACACGTTCACCCCCTCACACTAAAAGGCTGCGGCACACATGTGGGCACGTATTGGACATTGTGTGCCGTGTGGGAATATGAGGGTGACTCAGCGAGGCTCTGCAGACACTTCAGTTTGCACATGTGTGATCTATACTTTGGCAGCACTTAAGAGCGATGCGTTTCTGGGTAAAAAGAGACACAGCGGGAGCTTGTTAAGAGACTGCAGCTGGAGAGGATCTGTCAGAAACTTGTATATCAAATCAGGTTTGGGAGGTACTTTAAACTGATTCTGGTTTCTAGTTAGATGTAAATAAATCGTAGCATCACAATACAAAAGTAACCTGATTACTTTGTTACTTTTGGATAATATCGAATGCAAAGTGTCCTCTGCTCAGATAGGAAAACCTGCCTTTCTTTATTCCTTGTTACATGTAATCTGTTACTCCCTAAACCGGCATATACTTTTTCTGATATAATCGTGAAGGAGATGCAACTTTTTGAGCTATCTTTCTTCACTAACGTCGGACCTTTTGTTGTGACTCGACAGATATGTTAGGTTTAGTTATGTTTTTATTTTGAAAGTAATCTTTCCTGTCATTTCAGATCCCACAGTTCCTGCCTTTGTGTGTTTCCCGCCCGTGAGATTGCTTGGCCCTGCCCTGATTGTTTTCACCTGTGCCCATCCCCCTCACCTATACATAGCCCTGGCGTTTCTTTGTTCCTTTGTCAGTTTGTTATGTTTCATGTCGTGAGCACCCAGGCCTTTTGACTCCTGATACCTACCTTTGGATTTAGACCTTTTGTCAAGTGAGTTTTTGTGTTGCTGTACAACTTTGTTTTGGCTTTTTATCTACTTTCTATTTTTTGTGAAAGTACGATTTAATTTGTGATTAAAGAACATTCTATTTTTGGACATCTGTCTCCGAATCCTGCTTTTGGGTCCTGCGTCCTGTATCTCGGTTCATAACACATTTTCACTGTCAGATGCCCCTGTATTGAATATATAACAACAACAAGGATAAATCTTGACTTGAAATAATCTCCAGACAACAAGTGGAGATGCTGCCGTCGTCAGGAAACACATCAGCTCCTCAGGATGTATTGTTCAAAGTGAGCACTTTGTCATTACTGCCAATGCAACCACTTCCTTCAAGTACAGGTCATACATCAGCAGCACCATCAGGGGTAAGGTATAGCTTGCTCAAGGGCACAGGATTGGACAGGAGATACTCGGTCACTTTTACTGCAGAAGCCAACCAGCAACCCTGTGGTCACAACAAGCTAATCCCATCCATCAGATTACAGCCTGCGGGCGGCGGTGCGTTCACTGCCAGTCGTGGGATTTGAAAGTCTTTGCCTTGGTCTCAAATGCTTTTCCCAACGCTGTTTCCCAGATATCACTGACCTTTACATTCCTGCTAAATTATGAAATAGTGTACCCTTGTGTCATCTTCTCATGACTCATTCCTTATGGGATTTTAAGCCCTTTGAATCTGGAAAACAAACACGGTAGCTGCATGACTGCCTGCCGAGACTCATGACTGATTCTTGGCGAGGTTCCCGGCTACCTTAATTCACCTCTCATACACGTAGGATATCATCATGTTTAATTGGTCAGATTCTGCCCACTGAGAATGTTAATTATGTTTTTGTAATGCTTGACCTGCCGCTGAATGTTCTGCTCACTGTCAGAAATAGAGCTTTTTGCTGACAGTGAGCAACCGTTGGGCTGCTTGTTAAACATTACTTGACTTCAACCAGAGGATTTTCAGACGTCATGTGGTCAAACACCTGCCCTTGAGCAACTCACTCAGTTACTCCCAAGATGGCATTACACACCCACACACCCAATCATGGCCCCTCTGCAGTGTGTCTTCCGCATGCTGAGCATTACTTTGATGAAAGGCGGATGCTCAGAGTCACGTCTTCGGTACGAGTAATGGAGTTTCTGGAGAGAAGGATGTGAGCTGAGAAAATGAACAATTACCCCTCGAGTTTGAGCAAACATACATTTCAATTTGCCCCTTCAACATAATTTGAAGCGCAGCCAATTAACCGAAGAAAATGAAGTTGTGTTAGTATTCAATATGTGCTATAGCAATTATGTTTGATCTACAATCATTTTATCATCATTATCTTCTTCCCATCACCCACGCCATTGTCACTAGATAATAAGTTCCTAATGATCGTAATCTGTTCTGAATTTAGCTCAATTTTCTTGTTTTCTCTCCAACGTCGGCTACTCACTGCCAAGCATCTGAATATCAATCTCTTCCACAACCCCTCTGCTTTCTCTACTTTCTCACCCTTCTTCCCTTCAGTGATTCCCAACAGCCAAGTGGATAAACCTCTTGAAATACATGCCGAAGTAAAGGTCTATATTATTAGCAGAATGGATACACCGCAGAAATAGCTAGCAAAAAGGCTACACTAAGCTAAAAAGTCGATGCTAGCTTAAAGTGAAAGGAATAACTGTTGAAATGGATAAACGTAATGAATTAAAAACGTTGTTAGTTGCAAAATCTTAAAGGTCCCATGTCATGGCCATTTCTACTGATCAAAATTCCATTGTTGAGGTCTACAAGAGTTTACATTGTTCAATGTTCCTAACTCACATTGGTTTCTCAAACAGCATCTCTGTATAGTCTGTGTATTCACGCTCTGTCCTACACGGAGCTGTTGTTGGAGCTCCTGCCCCCCCCCCCCCCCATGAGAATGCTGCGTGGGGTCTGGGTGCCGTGTTGGCGGGACGTTGCGGGGCTCGCTGCTGTGAGGAGCGGACAGTGTGAGCTGGTGTAGTTTCCTGGTTGCTGCGCGGAGCCGCGGCTGAGAAAAGATAAGGCTGAGCGAGTGTCTGTGGGAGGAGCGGACCAATCCGCGGAGCCGTTACATCACTACGACCAGGAAGAGAACAATGGAACAAGAGAAATGTCCAGCGAGGCGTTCTGGGGCAGCAGACAGGTCTTCTCTGTGTTAGAGCTTTACTCGCTACAGGGTGTACTCTGAGGGTGTGTGACTCTGCAGACCGTTTACATGAAGACACATGGTTGAAACATTGCTAATAGTATTTTGGATTAGCTCTATTTAGGCTAGGGGCTAGTGGTCTAAAAAGCAAGGGAAGAACTGAGGGAAATAGCTGCATGCTAGCTTATGATCAAGAACCGTTTGTTTTAAATGTTAAATGACATGTTAGAGAAAAAGCACACTGCCTAATCCATAAAAAGATCCGTATCAACAATCTGAAACAATCTGCTAACTGAACGCATTAATGTGTCAGAACTATTTTAAGTGCTGAGGTCTGAGACGAAAAGAGTCAACAGACTGAAGTGCTTTAGTGCTTGTTCGACACAGAGGGAGATATAGACAGGAAGAACAGGTGTAAGCTGGACTTCCTGTAAGTCTCTAATAACTTATCCAGAGCACTTCTTTGCCACGTTTTGACAAATCTGCTGAATCCCCTAAAAGATGTTCTAGTAAGCTCTACAAAACCCCGAGGTCGACCTGGGCATTATCACTACGTTAGGCCAATGGGAAAACTGTAAGATGTAGGAGACCCTGAAAAGCACTCAACATGCAGACCTCCTGAGCTCCTCACCTCCAGGTACACGGCCCAGGGCATCACCAGCGAGGCCACCAGCAGGTCGGCCACAGCCAGGCTGACCACCAGGTAGTTGGTGGTGGTCTGCAGGGAGCGCTCCCTCACCACGGCCATACACACCAGTACGTTTCCAAACACGATGGCCAGGATGAGCAGCGAGTAGAGCATGGCGTAGTAGTTACGCTCATCCTGCTCCGACGCCTCTGAGCTCTCGTTCCTCTCCGAGTCCCACCACAGGCGGTCCGATTCGTTCCAGACCCGCTCTGCGCTGCTAAACATCGCCATGGAGACGTCCCGGTGACATGGGAGATGAGATGTTCGGCAGACCTACCAAAGGGAAAGAGCAGAGTTTAGTGGTTATCCATTAAACACACAACCTACCCTCTATTGCAGGGGTGTCAAACTCAAGGCCCGGGGGCCAAATCCGGCCCGTGACTTCATTTATGAAATTTGACTTTTCTCTCAGAATTTGACTTTTCTTTTTTTAAATGTCACTTTTTTTTCAAAATGTCACTTTTCTTTTTTGGACTTTTTTTTCCAGAATGTGGCTTTTCTTTTTAAATCATTTTGTGACCTTCTCACTGAAGAGACTTGCAATTATTTGCCCTAGACTTCTGCTTTCAGACGTAGTTAATTATGAAGGTATTACCCTATCCGATAATAATCCAATGCAGAGCAATAATGTAATATAATACATTATTTTATATATGTTAAATATTATATGTATTTTTATATGTCTTAAAGTTACAACCGGCCCTTTGAGTGCAACCATAATGCGAATGTGGCCCGCGATGAAATTGAGTTTGACCCCCCTGCTCTATTGGTTCCTCTCACATCTCTTTAGATCACTAATATTCATGAATTGAAAGTTGATAATAAAAAAGCCCAATAACTTATTTACATAACAAGCTTGAAATATACCCTGCCTATTTCCTCTTATTATCAGCAATCTGAAGTTTTAAGGAATGAGCTGCCAACAAGATATATGAAGCCCTCTGGAGAGCTGGGATGGCTGTTTGTTTTCATAAAGCATATTTTGCTGACTTCTAACTTAACTTATGAGGCAATATACCTCTAGTGAGCAGCCCAGCCCTCCGTATATTTCTATGTATGCGGCCCTCGGAGAAAAAGTTTGGACACCCCTGCTTTAGATTAAAGGGTGGCACATTCACCATCAATGCAAGGCATGTTTATTCATATAGCAGCTTTCAACACAAGGCCATTCAAAGTGCAACAACAGCATTTAGAGCATTAGGAAATAGTGCTGCTGAGATGTGAAAAGTTCAATTAAAAGCAGCGACAGAGAGAAAAGTCTTCAGCCTTAGTAAGAGTTGCAGCGGACACGAAGGATTCTGTTCAACAAATATGGAGCATAATAACTGAACGCTGCTTCTCCATGTAGTTCTGACTGAAAGCAGACCCGTCCCAGAAGACCCGAGAGTTCTGGGTGGTTCATAAGAGATCAGAAATGTATTTGGCCTTAAACCATTCAGATGTTGGTGGCGGGATCATTCCAGGTCGAAAGGCCCGCTGCGGAACATCTCTTGGCTCCTTTAGTAACATTAGCCAGATAATAAATAAAACCGCTGAAAAGCATCCCTGCAGGGGAGTTCCTTGCAGTATACACTTGCTCAAGTGCTCCCCCCCCCCTGCTGATTGAGAAATGAAGCAAATATCGATGCCTCCTGAGCTCCTTGGATATACAGCTAAGGAACTCGAGATGAATGCTCTGAACAGCAACCTTCCTCAGCGCCATTCAGTCAGCCTCTCATCGCGTTCCCTCCTGCAACAACTTTGAATACGGCAAACTCCAAAAGCAGAGATGGTGACTTCACTGAGGGGCTGGCAGTTTGCCTTTGAGCGGTGTCGGGGAGGTTAGCTCATGAGGGAGGGGTAATAAGTCCAGTCTCAGAGGTCTGGTTGGCTGCCAGCCCGGCTCTGCTCCTCGCAATGCATCCTCCCTGGCCTGAATCCACATATCATTGCTGTTATGCTCACACACCTGTGTCTGCATGCTCAACACACTGATCCATCTCATGCAGTCTCTCTTCCTGCGACAGAAATGAAGAGGAAGAAGATCATTTTTAGACCTGGCTCGAACCCAGTAAGGCTTTTTAAAGATGTTCTCAGTCTGTTAGGCTCCAGTGTCCTTATCAACAAGAGAGGACGCAGAAGCAGCCACTGATACCCATCCTATTGGAGCCTCCGGATAGGAGTGAGTTCATCAAAGTCAGGTGTGACAGGTCGCCAAGATGGCAAATCATAAAACCACAAACACATTCATTTACATCCAGCGGCACTCGTGATGACACAAAGCTGCGAGTGCTCCAGTGAATGGTTTGTTTGTTGTAACTCAAGTGGAAATTGAAACTGATTCCCCTCGTCACTCTTTTGTTCCCTTATCAACCAATGGCAATGTGCAGAACTCTGACCTCAACGTGTTTGTGATCTGGACATGAATGGACCCTTAATTGCAAGCTTGTGTGCGTGTGTGTGTGTGTGTGTGTGTGTGTGTGTGTGTGTGTGTACTCTGCAGCCATAGGAAATGGAAGGAGGTTGTTAGTGTATTCAAGATATAACTCTAATTATATGAGGCTTATAATGAATGTAGCATCAAGCAAATCAATGTACTCAGGTCTTAGCAGGCTAGATAAAGCATTTGGTTATCTCTTCCAAAATTGCAATGCCAAGGAAGATTAATTTGCGCAAATCAAACCCATCATTACATTCAATTAAATGCCCGAGATAGAGCCCCTTATCAGGCTCCATTATCCCGCCTCGAGATCAGACACAGTCCAGTAACAGAGGGATAATTGTAATGATCACCTTTCAGAGCGCGCGCACACACAACACAAAAAAGCAAAAACAAATCGGAAGATAAGAATTTCATTTAAAAAACAGTAACAGGAAACTTCACACAGGCTTTTAAGGTTGATTTAGTGTGTGTAAAGTAACCAGTCTTACATACCTGTTACTGTTTCCCAGTTGAGAATTCATCAGATGCCATCGAGAAAAAGCATCCTCAGGCAGAGGGGAAAGTTATCCGGTTATCGCGCCCAGCCCCGCGGGAGGAGCGCTCGTGCCATTGCGCACAGCGGTCTGTGAATGTGGCAAGCTCCAAATGAACCACTGACTATCTACATGTGCACCAAGCCTGTGTGGCTGTGTGAATGTCGGTCACACGTGTTGGGCGTTTTATTTTTGTTCCACTTTTTTTGCAGGCTCATGACGCGGGAGGCACGGGTAATTGTGGAGACGTCAGGTGTCTCCCTTTTGGATGCGCGTTTAGGGCTGCAGTCGCAAATGACTTATTATTACAACCCAAAGAACAGTTTAATGTCAACGTTGTTTTTTCACGTAAATTAATATTTGCTATGATACAACACAGAATATGTCTGAATGTGTTTCAGTCCTGCCCCACGGCTGAAGTCCTTAACCTGACCCTGAACCATGCAGTCTGGGTTGCTGGAAGTGACATCATAACACAGGATCAGTACCTACAGAACTTAAAGGAGGTCAGGCTAGTCTATGCATCAAATGATCTACTGGTACACAACCACACAACCCCTTTTTACACACGAAAAGACACAAAAAGCCCACCGCAGATACAGCTAATCACAATCCCAGCCACTGTGTTCTGTTCCTCTATCTCCAACATGGCATGTTAAGATATGAGCGAACCCCCCTGCAGGATCCGAGCAACCAAACAAACAATGATATCAATGGGAAGTGTTCGAGGGAAGGTGTTTGTATCCTCTGAACCGGCTCCAACTCGCAAAGAGTCCAATTTATTCATGAACATCAGAGACAATTCTATAAACCTTTGTGTTCTGACATCATCATTAGGGTGGCAAATGAAAACAACGTTTCCAGATGTTGCTATCTCCCATGAAGTGCATCTTTTAAAAAGGCCGTGAGCAGCAGGAGGGTGATGATCTGTTCGACGTCGCTGCAGCAGCTGACAAACCGCGCGAACGGATCATTTTTCTCACTACCAACCGGAAGTCGGTTTGTGCTTTAACTTACGCTAAAGTGTCCAGATGTCCTTGGACATTTCAGCCATCCTTCTTCTCCACAGCTGCACGCAGGTTAATATCTCCTGTGAGCAGCAGCTGCGGCAGCGAGGAGAGTCCTAACTGCAGCTGGCGGGAATCCATACATTAGGAACTAGTCAGAAGTGATGGTGTGTGACATTAAGTCTTGGGTCTTAAGATGCGTGCACAGCGGTGTCTTCACTCATCCAACATCTGATAAATCCAGACGTCACTTGCTTTCCATTTACGCCTGTGTCGTGCAACACTCAGGAAATCAATCTGTCTCTCCCACGTGAACGGCTGCTCCTGGAAGTGTGTCATTTTCTTTTTAGAGGCTGTGTGATTCATGCGTTAAAGGTGCAAAAAAACAAATTGTGTTTTTAAACAGTCCAATGAACTCCCTCCACGGAGAGACTTAACAGATCATTCACACACACACACACACACACACACACACACACACACACACACACACACACACACACACACACACACACACACACACACACACACACACACACACACACACACACACACACACACACACACACACACACACACACACACACACACACACACACACACACACACACACACACACACACACACACACACACACACACACACACACACACACACACACACACACACACACACACACACACACACACACACACGTTTTGCAAATGGCCCCGGTGAGATTGAGTGGGGTGAGGGAGAAGTGGACCTGCCCCCCACCTCTGAATGGTCACCTCTGATCCCGGTGCAGATTGGGATGCTGACAGCTCACAGGATGCATGGCTTTAGTGAAGGTCAGGCCTGAGGACACAGCTACACTAATGACAGAAGGACAGTGGGTGGAATAATGGAGATAAACATTTGGGTGAAATGTTGCTGCCACCTACTGGCCAAGGGATGTAACTGCGTATAACCTGTACAACTCATGCAAATACAGGTTGTTGAGTTTGTTCACAATGTCACGTGACAGTATTCAAATCAGTTCGTTTTCACATTAAATAGGTCAATTATGAATGTGCATATGAACTGGTTAAAGGAATACTTTACCCCCGAAATGAGAATTTGTATTTCATTTATTCACTCGTTTTTTATCTTGAGTTCTTGAAGGAAACTTTGTTTGATTAAATGGAAGTAAATGGGGGCAAAATGTAACAACAGCAAGTATTAATAAAACATGTTAAGTTTGTGCAAGTTATCCAAATGTAATTGATCCAATCAGGGATCAAGGATTTTTGATCTAAGACAATTTCGTGGAAAAACTGTAAGAAATTATTTTCTACAGCAGAATTAGGACAAACTACGACAAATATGTACAAAGACAGAAAGTTAAAATGTGTATATCATTTAATCAACATCAAACACCTTCACAGTTATTGTCATGGAATAAAAAGGTTACGCAGCTCATGCCAAACATTAGATATTACAGGTTTAAATGCAGTGTCTATAAAGATGTAGCAGTTAATATGTAGTAACTGATACAGACTTTTATGTTATTCTGTATTCAAAAGATGTCACTCAGCGTGGGTTCAGTTTCCTTCTAGCTCGGCCCACTCACTGTACCCTCCTTTATAATGTCTGGACCTGGGAAGAAGAAGCATGAAGAGAAGAGCTTAGCCTCTGATCACTGATGTTGCTGTTTCTACTAAAAAGGTCATGCAGCGTTCAACAAACCAAAGCAGGGTATGAGAGCACCGCACTCTAATATGCAGCAGGATTCATAATTGAATATATGTGCCATTAACTGTATAGCGCTCCGACGAAGCGTATTATGTGGTTGACATTTTCCTACATGATTGCAATCCGAGTCACGCTCTTTAGGTAATAGCCATTGCCCTTTACAAGGTGATAATTGGACTACAGGTGCATACTGTGTCCGTTACCTGCTGAATCCCAGCCGGCGGGCGATGTCCAGAGCCTTGGAGCTCCTGCTGCCACTATTGCAGTGAAACACGATGTTGTCGTCGTCTTTCCCAGGAGGCCTTATGTCAAATGTCTGCTGAAACTGCTCCGAGGACAGCTTCAGGGACTCCTCCAGGTTGCCCACTGATATCCAAACAATATACGATTTAAAAAAAAACATAGACAGGCCCCTTTAATCCCAGATGTGTTAACACTTACACGGGATGTTGAGGGAGTCTGAAATGCGTCCAGCCTGGTTTTCATCAGGATTTCTCACATCGAACAGCTGGACGTTTCCGCTGGACAGCATGGTCTTCAGCTGAGAGTAGGTCACCACAGAAGCTGAGGGGGAAACATGACACTTTATTATACAGGAAAATACACCTTTTTACCAATGGAACGCATCCTGCTGCCTGCAAGAGCCTACTCTTACCCTCCATTGGTTTATCCGAGCTGGTCACTGCTGTGAGGATAAACTAGACCTGTTCCCGACCACTGACAGACCTTTGTTGTGCACTTGAAACAAAATGCCAGAGTCAACCAAACTCTGTGTTTGAGACAATAACAGAACACACTGCAGGCCATTCAGAGTCACAATGCTGGCAGGAGGCACAGGCAGCCGCTGATGATGCCTTCAAACATTATTCTTAATGCGTGTACACAGTGGCGGCTGGTGGAAATTATTTTTGCTGGGGCTAATTGAGGCTTAAAAATATGAGATAATCCATAATCTTCAGTGTGGTTAGCTTTGAATCTTCCAAAAGTGTGCAACAGTACAGTGGGTCCACACACACACTGCAGAACACTGGTGCTTTGGGAACACTCAAAGGATTTAATTCCCATTTAAAATCAGGAGACTAAATACGAACATTATGTGTGTGTGTGTGTGTGTGTCCTGTAAGAGCTGTATTTGTTATCAAAGTGGTAGCAATCAAGGTTTTATGGTGCTCTGATATTACTTTCAGAAGTAGTATATGAACATATTTCTATACTGAATGCTAAAATGTGTAACTCGTTGCGTTAATAAAACAGGACATGTCTAGAATAAAAAAGTCCCACTGCTTAGGGTTGAATCAACAGTTGCTTGTCTACAAAGGAGGGATTATTAAGTGCTACCCAGGAACAGCACTTTACAAACAGCTTGTGTTTTGCTGGACAGCCTCTCCTCCCTATGGACCCCCCCCACCCCTCTCCTCTTTCTCACGGGCTTCTTTTATTTCGTCGGGCTGCATAAATCCTGCGGCGGAGAGACAGACAGTTTCGGGTTTCCATGAGTCTCCAACTGGAGCATCCTCAGGATGTTTCTGCAGCATGGCCCAGGTGAGACTTTCTCTCAGTGTGAACGTGAGAAAATGCGAGAGGGGGGGGGGAGGGGGGGAGGAAGAGCAGTGTGTGTGTGTGTGTGTGCGCAACATGTTCTCACTCCCATCCCGTCATATATTGACGGACGGTCAGGGCCCCTCCCCGTCGCTATATTACGTACAGGGTACCCCTTGCCCGTCAGGCTTCTGCGGGCAGGGCGTCCCATAGACCTTCATTGCGGACAGCGGACCCCTTGCCCGTCAGGCTTCTGCGGGCAGGGCGTCCCATAGACCTTCATTGCGGACAGCGGACCCCTTGCCCGTCAGGCTTCTGCGGGCAGGGCGTCCCATAGACCTTCATTGCGGACAGCGGACCCCTTGACCGTCAGGCTTCTACGGGCAGGGCGTCCCATAGACCTACATAATGCCTATTTTAAGGTTAATTTGGCCATTAAAATGCGTTTTGATGTCATTTTATGGGAGTAATGAGTTTTTATTTCTGATTATTTGTGCAGTACATGTACATGATGTTTAGTTTGCTAGTTATGACGAAGATTACTTCATGAATGCTAACGTTTTTATTCTTTCTTATTGGGAGAATCTAAAGGCAAGAACATCCCAAATATTCATTTAGGTCTTTATTGTAGACCTTTAGTGTCGCCGTCTGTGAGGAAAATACATGGGGCTCAGAGCCTCGTATTTTTAAAATCTTTTTTTCCTTCTAATTTGTTATTCTTTTCAAAATAACACACTTTTATTTACTCACCAATAACACACAATTATCCTTGCTTTTATTTATTGGTTTAATTCCATAATCTCGGTCTTTTTTGGTGTTCGTCAGGAACTGAATTTCAAAATAAAAATAACCGGAAACAGACGTAGGCCTATAAGGGACATTTCGAGCATCATTGCGATTGTCAACATTTTTGAGTTTAGGATGGCCGAAGACACTACACTACCCATAATCCCCAGCTATCGTTTAGGACTACAGTCCCCATGATTACTCTTCAAGGTCTGGGATTGGATGTTGGAGTGGCAGTGCGCCAAGGTTACGCAGAGCGTCAAACAGCTGTTTGAAATGGAACGAAACCACGGCAGTCTATCCAAAACTGGAATCGAACGCCCCCCCAGAACTACACATGCTGGCTATTGTGTTTCGCAAAATGTTCTATGGGACGTCTCTACTGAACTTTTTCGTTTTTCCCACAATTAGAAGTTGCCAGTATTAAACACATTGGTAAAACATATAATTAATAAATGGGTGAAAATCGCTGTCCATAATGCGCAGCATCAATATATAGCATCAATATATAACCACATGACAGCTCATTGATACTTTGTAATTCTACTCCACTACAATTCAGAGGTTAACCTGGTATTTTTACTCCACTGCATTTATTTGAGTTACTTTGCAGATTCTGATTAATGATGTGAAATATAAACAACCCTTAAATCAGACTTTAGTTACACCTGAGTAAAATGCAGGGAAGGTGATTGTCAAGTGCCAACAATCAGGAGAGATATTTGATAGTTGGTGCTTGAGAAGACTAAACATGTATCTGCAATTGACATGAATGGAAACGAGTAATAAAGTATATTAATTACTCGTTATTCTCTACTAATAGTTAATTAAAGACTGAATATTATGGCTATTTTGCACATCCCTTTCAAGATTTCAAAGGTTTGACATATCATACACAACTACGGTGTAGTTATGCAATGAATGAAAAACTTGGGTCACAGGTTCCTCAACAGTGCATTACAAGACATCTATCAATATGTGTGTACCTCCACCATTAAATTGTCATATTCTGCACATTTCTTATTCCATCTACATACATAAGAGTATAATCCATATGTATAATATCAGTTAAAATAAGTGCTTCAACATGGTTAACATTGCAGGAAAGCAATATATTAGACGTTAAGTACTTTGTCAGGCTTAATATTTATAGATAGATAGATGATAGATAGATAGATTTTTTCTTATTTAAAAGAAGATATTAATCTGTTATTTAATGTTTAAATAAAGGTTCATTCGTTTTTCTGTTTTGCACCTCCTCCTATTAATATCTTTGTACATCCTGCACTAAACTGTTTTATTGTAGAGATCACTTATAGTATCTTCTTGATTTTTTATATTTCTATCACAGACCTTCTACTTTCCCCCTATGAAAGTATATGTACTCTTAATATTTTATTAATCAAATATAACACATAAAAACAATAATTCAATAACGTGCTTTAACCACTAGGTGGTGCACACAAGGTACACACAGACACTTGTATGTACAACATCTGAAGATGTGTAGTTTTATGCATGCTTTCACATAATTTTACAGCATATTTCTATACTATTTCAGACTCAGTATTTACATTCTTATATTCAAAATGCAATCCAATTCAAATCAGTAATATCTTTCAAAAACTACAAGTCCTTTTTTATCAGCTGTGCACCGTTATGGTGTAAATATAACCTATCTATGAATTATATCAAATGTAAAAGTCAGCCGAATTAGTGTTGATACTGCAAGGAGACGTATTGTGTGAAGAGAAATTAAAGATGTTTTTTTAATTGTTGCTATATTTATGATCCACGTCAAGTATTCAGTTTCGGCGGCATTTCTTCAGTTTTTCCAAAGGTCTTCTCATCATCATACATAAAGAACTACGGCAGATCTGTAATATGTAATGCAGCCGAACCGTGTATTACAATGCCGTTATGTGATGACTTTCAAAGAGAAAAGCAAGAGCACTCGGAATTAAGTATTATTTTATTCTTTTAAAATGTTTTCCGGATTTCATATAATATAAACACCAAATCCCAGCATGCATTGCGGCTAAAACATCCAATCAGCGTAGCTGAGGATCTTGGGTAATCGCTCGAAATGCCGACGTCCGTTTCCGGTTATTTTTATTTTTATTTCCACCGAGAATAACACGAAGGTCGGCCATCGTTGTTGATCACGTGGTCTGGGAGCTGTCGCAGCGTCCATAGCAACCACCTTAGCAACCATGAATGTGTACACATTCATGAAGTAATCTTCGTCATAACTGGCAAACTAAACATCATGTCCATGTACTGCACAAATAATCAGAAATAAAAACTCATTACTCGCATAAAATGACATCAAAACGCATTTCAATGGCCAAATGAACCTTAAAATAGGCATTTTCCACCGAGAATAACACGAAGGTCGGCCATCGTTGTTGATCACGTGGTCTATGAAGGTCTATGGGACGCCCTGCCCGTAGAAGCCTGACGGGCAAGGGGTACCCTGTACGTAATATAGCGACGGGGAGGGGCCCTGACCGTCCGTCAATATGTGACGGGATGGGAGTGAGAACGTGTTGGTGTGTGTGTGTGTGTGTGTGTGTCAGTCATACTTGCCAACCCTCCCGATTTTCGCGGGAGACTCCCGATTTCATTGCCCTCTCCCCGGTTTCCTCCCGGGGTCATATTTCTCCCGATTTCTGACAAAATCAGATTTACTCACGACTGTTTCCACTCGGACTTTAATACAGCTCCACCATTGTTTGGTTTCCATGGTAGCGCGTCTCTTTAGTAGCCGCGCAACTTAAAGTTTGAGAGGGTGAGGAAGATGAAAACTGAACAAGAATCGACAACTCCACCCTCTGCTCACTCCTTTCCTGTAAAATACAGGTCCAGCCCACACATATGCTCCATGGCGCTACAGGCATTGCCCTTACAACTACAATAAGCATGTAAATGTTAATCTACAGCTCCGGCGATTCACTAGCACCGAGACGCAGCCATCCTCGACAACTACTGTAGCGTCACCTTGGATACGAGTCCAAACAACTCACAGACACACAGGCCAGGGCGCTGACACGGCGCCCTTTGAGCATCAGATCTGACGACGCTGATTGGCTGAAATTGTTTCGGCGGCATAGTATACAGATAGCAACAGTCAGCTTGTTGGCTGCTGCTGCTGCTCTGGCTGAGGGCTCCTTTCTACCGCCCTGACGAGAGAGGGTAATGATACACGCTGCGGCCAGGCAGGAAACATGTGACTTATCAGTAACTTTAGATATCGTAAAACTATTTTAAACGAAATTGTATTGTAGATTATACATTTTACTAATACCAATTATATAATATTTACCTTGTACATTAAAAAAGAAATATAATTTTTATTTATTTTCTAATTTTTTTTATAATGACAATCAAACATGTGGGAAGAGGGTGGGCAGCGCCCCTAGCGCCTCTATGGGCCGGCCGCCACTGCGTGTACAGTACTCAAACAGCATTCAAGGTTACATTTCATTACAGTAGATTGAGAGACACTGTCACAAAGGCAAAGAGGAATATAAGGCTTCCTGTTGGACCTGAGTGTTTGAGCATGTTTACCATTTTCGGATGCGTCTCCAAAGGTGGGACTGGAGGTTGTGAAATCCCGTAAAACAGAGCCAAATGTCCTGTAAGAGCTGCGGTTTACTTCCGCAAAAACCTGGCAGAAACTTCGAGACAGCAGGTAGGAGAGCATGGTGAAGACAAGTGTCCCCTGCAGACTGCTGGGGAGAGGAAACATGACGCAGATTACAGAGGCCTTCTTCTTCTTCTTCTTCTTCTTCTTCTTCTTCTTTTAAATCTGCCACAATAAACCTGCATTGGACGCCATCTTCAGGCGGGAAAGGGCATCAAATGGGATGGGAAAGGGATCAATGTTCGAGATGGGTCTGGCTCAGGTCTGGCTGCAGACCGCAGCAAGGAAGCGTTTCCTATAGGGGCGTTTCCTAACTTTTTTTATCCAATAGCAATTTAAGGGATTCCAGCTGCTTTTATAAATCCTCGCAGAAGAAGTCATTAGAGGCTTCTCAATTCTTAAATTTCCCCTCCTCGACTCCCCTCCTCGAGACTTAGTCCCGCCCACAGGAGATGCGAGCGGAGGACCGAGGAGGGGAACCGAGGAGAGAGGAAGGGAAGCAGCAGACGTTTAAAGAAATGAGAACTCCTCTCCTCTGAGCGGTCATTTTAAAGAGACGTCCGTTCATTATTACGTGGCAACAGCTGCATCAGCTGTCGAGTGTTTTGTCATATTTTATAATCTCTGCTGGATCAGCTGAACATTGTTCCCCCACATATTTACCTTGAATTCATTGAGAGTGCGGTATAATGAGACAATAACAGGCTACAGATGTGGACACACACACACAAATATATTTATATAAATATATGCAATTTAAAGTATGAGAGCACTCTCATAATAACGTAACACAATCAGAGACTGGATATACCCCCCCCCCCCTCTCTCTGGTCGCTGAAATGGGGAATTGAAATGACGGGCCAAAAGTTGTATTTGCAAGTATTAAAAGTAAGCAGAGGACACCAAACCAACTGAGACCCGTCTGTCCGCCGCATCTACGCATGTACAACACACCACCTACACCACACACACACCTACACACGGTACCACACACACACACACACACACACCACACACACACACACACACACGCACACACACACACACCACCACACACAGCACACACACACACACACACACACCACGCACGCACGCACACGCACGCACACACACGCACGCACGCACGCACGCACGCAACGCACACACACACACACACACACACACACACACACACACACACACACACACACACACACACCACACACACACACACACACACTGTACAACACACACCTACACACTGTATCACACACACCTACAGCTCCTAAAGCATAATCAGGCTACAGCCGTTGTGTATTTTATTATGTGAAGCACTTACATGGTCTTAGACCCATATTGGACTCTTTGTTTGTAGATATCTACTAACTAAAGCAAATAAAGAGAGTAGGCCTGTTATACTGAGTGATAATATTATACACTCTGCTCTGCTTTCTGACGGACCTCACAGCTGTTCTCTCTGTAAACATCGCGTTGCAATGAGAGCAGGTTCTCAAATAATATCCAGGGGATGCATGCAGAGCTGTCATTGGCTGAGATAAGTCCGGCCGTGCGTCACGCCTCCACAGTTCCCGGAAATGCATCCGCGGAGGAGCCGTGGAGGACCATCAGTGTATCCTCGGTTATAGCTCCTCCAGGAGAGCCTCCTCGACGCGCGATCCTCGGTCCTCGGTGTGCATTTAGAGAAATGAGACGTCCTTCAAAATGGCGCGCTGAAATTCATTTCCGGGTCACTACCGGAGGACCGAGGAGTCGAGGAGTCGAGGAGGGGAAATTTGAGTATTGAGAAGCCTCTATTGTTCTAGTGATGGGAATTCTGGCTCTTCTTGCTGAGCCGGATCATTTGGCTCACCAAGAAGAGCCGGCTCTTTCGGCTCCCAAAGGGCTCTTCAGTTTACCACATATTATACCTTTTAATTAAATCAAATGTAGCGCTGTTTTGACTAATTATTTATATGTGTACACATATATCACTTAAATTATTCAAGACATCCTTTGTACTAAAGTATTCAAAAGTAAAAATTACATGTTTAATATAAATTATTTGCTGTGGCCAATTGTTTTCATTGCATTTACAGACCCGTGTAACAATCTGATACCACCCAATGAATGCATTGACTTGCTTGTAGAACCACGCTGCACAAAACAGATAGCAACACCTATAAAAACTATTTAAAAAAGGGGCTACTGTATCAACCTATATAAGTATATAAATATAGTTTTTCTCCCTGCAGGAGAGGGGAGCGTGCTTTGAGATCAGCTGCTAGGCTGCAGCGGGGAGAAGAGGGGGACAAAAGAGATCTCCGTCCTCCGTGTTTTATTCTTATAGAAGTAAGAAGAGAAGTAATGGGTCAGAAACCCTCCTTTTTACGCAGCGGTCCAGACATAGACATCATAGCTACGGCGACAAATATACAGTTGCCAGTTACTTTTGGCATTAGGGCAGGGATATCTTTCAAGGTTTGACATAATGAATTGTGCTACTTTTAAAGCAAGCAACGATGTTTTCAAATCTGTAATCAAAAAGCTCCTCAAAAACACTATGGAAGCAGTTCCTGCCGTTGTTACGGTAGTTCAAACAGTAACAACGGACTACTTTTCTTAGCGGATGCATGTCAATTTAAATCAATACATAAAACTATTTTTTAAATCAATAAAATCTTTTTCTAAATCCATAAAAGCATTTCAATTATTATTGGGAGTCATGTCGTTACTTTGTTGAGAATGTGGCCATGTGTAATAAGCGGGATAATGTCCACATTGCCCATTGCCTTCATGCCGATCTAGATCCCTCCGCAAAAACAAAACAAAAAACGGCTCGTTCGCGGGCGAGAGCCGGCTCCCGTCGGTCACTATAGGAAACGCCCCTATAGGATCCGCCTGCAGCCAGACTCTATAGAGAGGCGAAGTCCCTCCCTTTCCGGGAGCCTCCATGGGACCCCGGAAGGGTACAATTATACATTGAAGTCAATGGAGAGAGAAAGGTTATCTTTTGATCCCGTTTGAATTGTGCCACGAATGACACATATGATGTTTGTCAATTTAAAAGAATATTTTGAAAGTCAAAAAAATTAAAATGTGTCGTAAAACTGTGAAGTTACACATTTTTTTTGTGAAACCGCTGAGTGAACTACAGGTCTCTCGTCTCGCACAATACGCGTCACCATCACAAAGACGGCCGTCACGTTAGCAAATTTCACCTGTTTCTTTCAGAATGAGAATAAAAGTATAAAACGAGGTGACTACAAGTCTGGACACGTTGAGAGCTGTACATACACGAAAGGGGAGTTAGTCGGTTCTGTAAGAGCAGCGGGACCGGCTTTACAAGGTTTCGGTGAGTAATATGAGT